>NC_135861.1:27037830-27222830 GCF_031162955.1 Sander vitreus | reverse complement strand
TAAATATAATTTGCTGACTACAAATGAGAACAACATGCAACTTATTATGCAACCAATCTATATACAGTCCTATAATGCAAATGAGGAAATCGGGGAATTGTTTCAGACGATGTTTCCGGACTCTGACATGTGATTTTTTTTTTTTTTTTTTAAAGGAACACGCCGACTTGTTGGGACTTTGTCTTATTCACCGTATCCCCCAGAGTCTCCGTGCGTGTCGTAACTCTGTCTGACGCCCCGACCGCTAGCCTCGCTCAGCCCAGATCCTGGAGGTAACCGGCTCCAACTAGCCTACTGCTCCCAATAAGTGACAAAATAACGCCAACATGTTCCTATTTACATGTTGTGATTTGTATAGTCAAAGCATGTACAAATAACAAGGTCACATGAGACACAGCCATCTTCTAACCGTATATAAACTGGGAACTATATTCTCAGAAGGCGAAGTAGTGCTTCTTGGGCGGAGTGATTTGAGAAGCCCCGTGGTGAGGAGCAGAGAGTAACAACGGTGCTTTTCAGGTGTTGTGCTAATCACTCCACCCAAGTAGCAGAAGTAGCAGTGCTTCGCCTTCTGAGAATATAGTTCCCATATGTATACGGTTAGAAGATGGCTGTGTCTCATGTGACCTTGTTATTTGTACACGCTGTGACTATACAAATCACAACATGTAAATAGGAAAATGGTGGCATTATGTTGTCACTTATTGGGAGCAGTAGGCTAGTTGGAGCCGATTACCTCCAGGATCTGTGCTAAGCTAGGCTAGCTGGTGGGTGCGCCAGACAGAGTTACAACACACACGGAGATGAGAAGGGTATGTATGGACTTATCTAACTCTGGGGGATACGGTGAATAAGCTAAAGTCCCAATAAGTCGGTGTGTTCCTTTAATGTTACGATATAGGTCTTACATTTCATTCATAAGGGTCTTAAAAAGGTCTGAAAAAGTCTTACATTTGACTTGGTGAAACCTGCAGAAACCCTGCCCCCCAGTCAGTCAATGGCACGTTCCACTCGTTTGGATGTTCCCTCTGTCTTAAACTGTGTCATTGTTGGCAGGTACCACCCGACAGCCCAGAGAGGGGGAAGTCCCTGGAGTGGACTACAATTTCATCAGCGTGGTGGAGTTCCGTGACCTGGAAGAAAGCGGACTGCTGCTAGAGAGTGGCACCTATGATGGTACGTCTCAATGCAACACATACTACAATCCTTACACTACAGATGGGGTTGTACAGTATAGACAGTTTTATTTTAAAGTAGGAAAAAGAATGAGTTGAAAAACTCAAAGTTGGTATGAATTATTGTCTGATAATTTGTCAGATCTACCTGGATTAAGTCTTCCTGTATTGCACCTCGGGCTGGGTATTAAACCTTAATCCTTAGTCAAACATTGAGTATAGAAAGCTGTCACTACAGAAAGTTGGATTACATGCTCGGTTAGATCGAGTTCACTTTGAAGACTTAGCTTTTCAGGTGGTCGCAGTCTGCTTGTTTTGACCTGATCAGCTTTCACTAAAAACCTGAATGAACTGAGCAAAACAGACAAATGCACCACAGCTTACAAGATACTCACCAAACAAGCTAGGTTGTGAAAGCATCCTTACGTGTTTCATGCTTTTTGCGGTCAGCACAGTCGGGGCTTTGTGGCCAGCAGCGTTATTACGCAACTCCGGCCTGGGCGACTGCGCACCGAAGGTGTGTGGAACGTCTGAGCGCCGAGCCATGCACCTCCAAGATTGGGTCTCACAAACCACGTTGCAATGGTTGGATGAGAGAAGAAGTCCGTTCTTGAAGCAGCTCTGTCTTGGAGACGGTTTGCGGTGACCATTGCAAGCCCTCTACACCACGCTGACCGCAGGAAGTATGAATCCTGTTTCGGAAACAAGGTATAATAAAGCTAACTTGGGTAGGGCTGGGTGTCGTTCAAAATGTTAGACTTTGATACTGGTTCCTAAACCATTTTACAACATGACGGCACAAAATCTTTATTTATTTTTCCGCTCCTACGACGTGCGCAACAGACTTTTTCCTGCCTGCCTCTACGACGCTCAATGTTAGACAGCCAATCAGCAGCATTATTAGATCTTGGTAGAAGCATGCTGCATGTTTATTGGCTTACTGACGCTGATGAAATTTGCTCCTATGTATTGAAATTTGGTATTGAATGACGATCGCTCGGTGCCTAAAAAGTATGAATTCGGTACCCAGCCCTTAACTTGGGAAGACCATAAGAGAAAAACTACTGCCTAAAAGAATAAAAAGTAACCATAGAAACAGATTATTAAGTGCTCACTACTCTACACCCTGGGGATACAGCTACATGCTGCCCTGGTTATTAGTTCTCTTGTAAATTCGCTGAACTGTGCACCATTAGGTCATCACTGGAATTCAACACATTGCCCAAGTCATCAACAGCCTGTCAGCGTGTATCTGTGAAAGAGCTGGAGATAATATATCCCCAAGTGATTTTGCTGCTGAAAAAGAACTTCACCCTGGTCCTTTTACACATTGTGTTGGGATTGGCTACGTATGAGCTCTCTCTGGTCCGCCCTCTGTCCCATATCCAGCCCTGGGAGACTGGCCCTCCAACCCTGAACCTGTGAACCAGTCAACAGGATGAAGAATGGATCCACTCTGCCCTTCACTGCTTAACGTAACACAACCGCATGTGTATTGAAGGCACAGATTCAGAAGTCCTCAGAAAGTTAATCTTTAATGCCCAGATTTTTGACCTGTGAGTCTCCACATATAAAACTGTTGAATAGACAAACAGAGTTATCTACGGATAGACCGGCAGTTGAATGCAGGGAAAGAGAGGGAGAGATATTTACCTTCTAATGAATGATTTCCCCATGGTGAGTTAGTCATTGACTACAGATGTTACTAGTTACCAGTACAATGTAGATCGTAAAATTAGCCCTAAGGGCCCATTCCCACAGAATGGGCCCATTGCATTGCTTTGGAGAAGAAAAAAAACAACGTTTTATTTGTGCTAATGGAAGGATGTGAAAGGATGTGAGTCTTGGTTTTCACATGGGACAAGGGAGCAGCAAGTGCGACACGGCTTGTGGTGCAAATAATCTGAAAATAGTTGAACTTTTGTGGATTACAGTTTTAGCATTTAAGTAGTCTTGCTTTGCCAGACCTTCCTCCACAGCACTGCGAAGGAGGGTCTGGCGACACAGCATTCCGGGATGGGAGAAAAACGTGCTCTGGTTTATTGGCATTTCTTTAAACCAATCACAATCGTCATGGGCGGTGCTAGCCAGACCCTCCTCCGCAGCGCTGTGGAGGAAGGTCTGGCACTGCGAGACTACCTGTTTAATGAACTTTAAATAATTCCATTTTGTTCAGAGACACAGATTTAGGTATCACGGAATAGTATATTTAATTGTTATGCAATAAACACATATTGTAATGATACCATACACTGCCTCTTGGTGCAGTCAAACAGACTATCTTATATTGTATCCTTATTTTTCATTTGTTGCAATTTTTTTATTCCATGGTCTTTTTATTTTAGGTTCGTGCTGCAGGTATAGTTGTGATGTCTTCTGTTGTTTTGTTGTGTTTTATTGTTTCCATGCTACAAAAAGTATTTTTCTCTTGTGGGACAAAATCTGAACTGAACCGCATTCATCCCGCCCCTCCTCCTGTGACATTTAATTTCATTTATTATACAGGAAAGTTAAAAGTAACATTAAGTTACAATATAAACGGGCCTGTTTCCAGCAGGTTCCTGTTCTGCAGAAACATAGAACATTGAACATACAGTCAGGTCCATAAATATTGGGACATCGACACAATTGTAATCTTTTTGGCTCTATACACCACCACAATGGAGTTGAAATGAAACGAACAAGATGTGCTTTAACTGCAGACTTTCAGCTTTAATTTGAGGGTATTTACATCCAAATCAGGTGAACGGTGTAGGAATTACAACAGTTTGTATATGTGCCTCCCACTTTCTAAGGGACCAAAAGTAATGGGACAATTAGCTGCTCAGCTGTTCCATGGCCAGGTGTGTGTTATTCCCTCATTCCATTTACAAGGAGCAGATAAAAGGTCCAGAGTTCATTTCAAGTGTGCTATTTGCATTTGGAATCTGTTGCTGTCAATTCTCAATATGAGATCCAAAGAGCTGTCACTATCAGTGAAGCAAGCCATCATTAGGCTGAAAAATCTAAACAAACCCATCAGAGAGATAGCAAAAACATTAGGTGTGGCCAAATCAACTGTTTGGAACATTCTTAAAAAGAAAGAACGCACCGGTGAGCTCAGCAACACCAAAAGACCCGGAAGACCACGGAAAACAACTGTGGTGGATGACCGAAGAATACTTTCCTGGTGAAGAAAACACCCTTCACAACAGTTGGCCAGATCAAGAACACTCTCCAGGAGGTAGGTGTATGTGTGTCAAAGTCAACAATCAGAGAAGACTTCACCAGAGTGAATACAGAGGGTTCACTACAAGATGTAAACCATTGGTGAGCCTCAAAAACAGGAAGGCCAGATCAGAGTTTGCCAAACAACATCTAAAAAAGCCTTCACATTTCTGGAACAACATCCTATGGACAGATGAGACAAAGATCAACTTGTACCAGAGTGATGGGAAGAGAAGAGTATGGAGAAGGAAAGAAACTGCTCATGATCCAAAGCATACCACCTCATCAGTGAAGTATGGTGGTGGTAGTGTCATGACGTAGGCATGTATGGCTGCCAATGGAACTGGTTCTCTTGTATTTATTGATGATGTGACTGCTGACAAAAGCAGCAGGATGAATTCTGAAGTGTTTTGGGCATTATTATCTGCTCATATTCAGCCAAATGCTTCAGAACTCATTGGACGGCGCTTCACAGTGCAGATGGACAATGACCCGAAGCATACTGCGAAAGCAACCAAAGAGTTTTTTAAGGGAAAGAAGTGGAATGTTATGCAATGGCCAAGTCAATCACCTGACCTGAATCCGATTTGAGCATGCATTTCACTTGCTGAAGACAAAACTGAAGGGAAAATGCCCCAAGAACAAGCAGGAACTGAAGACAGTTGCAGTAGAGGCCTGGCAGAGCATCACCAGGGATGAAACCCAGCGTCTGGTGATGTCTATGCGTTCCAGACTTCAGGCTGTAATTGAATGCAAAGGATTAGAAGTATAAAATATACTAATAGAAGTATTAAAAAGTGAAAGTTTGATTTATGATTGTTAATCTGTCCCATTACTTTTGGTCCCTTAAAAAGTGGGAGGCATATATACAAACTGTTGTAATTCCTACACCGTTCACCTGATTTGGATGTAAATACCCTCAAATTAAAGCTGAAAGTCTGCAGTTAAAGCACATCTTGTTCGTTTCATTTCAACTCCATTGTGGTGGTGTATAGAGCCAAAAAGATTAGAATTGTGTCGATGTCCCAATATTTATGGACCTGACTGTAGTTACGGCACATGAGGACAGAAACATTTGTACAGGACATTAGCATGGGCTAGACAGACATAGACAACTAAAAACAACAATACAGACTTGGACAATACATGAACAATCAATGCCTTCACATGCCCTCTTCAGTGCACGTTACGTTTCTCCGTCTGAAGTCTAAATGTATATGTGGCCAATTGAATGGAAACATCAACCCAGGCAGCGGCATTGGCCGCTGTGACTAATCCTCCAGACCAGTGAACAACAGGGGCTGGATGTATCCATGGTTAATCGGTAACCAAGAGTGACACTCACTCCCCCACTGCTCTGCTGGAGCCAATATCTGAGACAGTGCTGCATCTCAAAGTCAACAACAGTGGATATACAGGAAAGATCTCAGCTGAAGAGGCAGCATTATTAGCATTATTTGAATGTAAGCCTATAAATATTTGATTTGATTTTTGATTCTCCATTCCCATGTAATTTCATTAAGAATTTTTTTAATTGGACTGGGTTCCAAGACTTTATTCAATTCTTCATGTTTAGTTAAAAAGTTCCTTTATTGTAAGTATCAAAAGAAGGCTGTGTTAGGAAGTGCGAACTCTTCTTTTAACTGTTCAAACCATTTAAAGGACAATTCCGGCGCAAAATGAACCTAGGGGTTAATAACACATGTGTACTGAGTCGACCGTTCTCTGGGGTATGTTTTCATGCTAATTGGTGCTATTTTGAGCCTTGTTAGTGGTATAGAAGTAGCGATTTCTTTTTACTTTACCCGTGCACCGACGACTAGCGTTATTAGCTAATTAGCGGTTTGTGCTAAAACTGGTCACATTCGATTAGCATGAAAACAAATCCCAGAGAACGGTCGACTCGGTACACATGTGTTAATAACCCCTAACCTTCACTTTTTGAAAGTCTCGGACTACATTTACATTGCTACGTTATGGTTTTTAAGCAGAGTTTTGAGCCCAAAGTGTTTTTACCTCCAGTAGAAGAACTATTCTCTGTTTAAACTAACACACCCAAACTGCATATCTCATCAACATTCTCATATACTGGGCATGCGCGTGCTGGGTTAGACAGGAGGCATCATGTATGCTCCGCCCGTTGCTGGTTGTTGCCACGAGACGTCATGACCCAATCAGGCGGCGAAACATTGGCGTCAGTGTTGGTGTTGCCAAAGGTCTCCGTTTGGGGCCGTTGAGACTGCAACACAACCCTGCAGATTCCAAACCAAAATGGGGTCAGAAGTGTTTTCAAATGTCTCCGGTTTAGGGGGACGGAAACGCCAGAGCAGTGTGAATGTGATTTGTAAACGTAGCAAAAGATATTAGTTTTTATACCAAAACGTAGCAATGTAAATGTAGCCTCGGTCTCTTCTCGGAATCGCCCGTTTTTAATGTTTACCTTGTGTCAGTCTCTGATAAAGTCTCTGGATTTTGTTTAAAGACCGGTCAAGACCCCAACTCACTAAATTCCCTGTGCATGGTCTGATGTGTTAACATCATTAATGTGATTGGATGTAAAACTTCCTGTTTCAAATGCAACCAATAACTTAACTCGTTTCTATTTTGAAATGTGTGACTGTTGTGTGACTCCCCTGTTAACTCCCCCCCTTAACATGCACTTCCAACTAAGTGAATGCGGGAGACAGGAGAAGAAGCTCTGGCTTGCTGGTAGATGTCAGCCAAATCCTGAATGAAGAAGAATCTTAATTTGTTTTCTGTGGGTTTTTTTTTTTTATGGGAATGTGGATCTTTCAGATCAATTTGAGGAGTGCCTATGGTTAGCATTTTCCACATTTTATCGTGGCATGCAGTGTGGGACTCGCACTGGTCTGGTCTTGGTCTTGACTCGGTGTCGATACACTTTGGTCTCGGTGATGACTTGGTCGGATGGACTACAACACTGTTGGAGGGTTAAAGCAGTACTATGTGTGAGTGAAAGTGGCCTACTGCATGGATGTAGTGGAAATATAAAATTCTACAGAATTACACACCATGAATGAATCACAAAAGGCTGAGACAAAGAAATTATGGACAACGCTATGGTACATTAATTCAAGCTGACAGAGTCTGTAGTTGTTGGCCTGCCAGGAGCCAATTTGACAGGCGATGAAAAGGGAATCCACTGTATGTTTGTGCAATACAAAATGTATTCACCTTGACAATCATGGACTTTACTGGAAAAGGAATGACCATTTGCCATCCCCTTGCTATGCTGCACCACATTGCCCACAACAACAACAACAACAACAACAACATTTTATAATTTAAGTCATTTTTGGTATAACATGCTTTGTGAAGTTCAGAGGCAAAGCTGCATAGCTGTGGATTAGATAGAAACAGGGCAGGGGGCCAGAACTCACAGAGGAGGAAGGGGCCAAAGGTGCTGCACTAGCAACAGCTGCCCACTCCGTGGAACTGGCAAATAGGAGGCTTGTCCGCTCTTCGGACTGCACAGCTGATGTCATACGAGTCGGATTAGTGTTGTTATTGTGCAAAAAAAAGCTGAGACAAAAAGTGGAAGAACAATTTATGGAAGGATAAAGAGAGAGAGAGAAGTAAAGTTAGGGAGGATGTTTAATTTATACTCGGTGTCACGGCACAGACTGAGGAGATGAACATAAATGAGGAAGGATGTTTATGTATGAGAGGTAGGCCATCAAACAGGGGGATTGTGAAGCTGTTCAACACACACACACACACACACACACACACACACACACACACACACACACAAGCATTGGGAGTAGAGGAATGTGGGGTTGACAAGGTTGACAAAGTTGGCTAGTGAAGTGTGGGCATCCATGCCAAGCAGGGCCCGAGCACTGTGCCAAGGCTGGAGCACAAGATGGGCTTCACCTGCCTGGGGCTCTGGCAGTCAGTGGTGAGGCCTGGGCAGCCAGGGCACTGCCCGAGAGAGGCGAAGCCCATCCTCAATGATTAATGGCGGTATGTGACTGTGCCTGGCAGGTTCAAAGAGAGAGGGGGGGCGTAAACTCTGAGTCGGGGTGAGGTGGGTTGGAGCTTTGGGAGGGAGCTTGTGAAGTATAAACCCTTGAGAGGTTTTCCCAAAGTTCCACACAACATAAGGGGGTGTCTCCAATTTCCATTTGTGTTTTGAAAACACCAAACCATTTCTCATTGCTAAATGACCATGACTGCATGAGGCTTTGCTTTCTATAGCATAGCATTTCCATCACAGCTTATAGTGAAAGTTTTCTCTAAAGGGTATAGTGAGATTTAGATGCACTGCAGCAGATGTAATTCTGGTCACAGTTGTACACGCATTTAATTTGAGTTGGAGATGAGATATGCTGGCAGCTGCTGACAGAAACAGATGACGTGACACACACACACACACACACACACACACACACACACACACACACACACACACACACACACACACATTCTTTCTCACCCATAAACACACATATTTTTCTTTTTAAATACTCCCTTGAAACTACTTCTTACTGGCAGCAAACACAACCATGCATGTGTAACGAGCAAATGGCTTTGAAATTCACTGACAGTGCCAAGCAAGTGTTGGCCCAGGCTGGTAAAATGAAAATTTGCTTTACACTGTCCACCCACCACTCTCAGATAGCAAAAAGAGCTTTAATGTAATCACACTATGGCCAAATCAGTAGCCCTCTAGGCACACTGTTTCTGCTGCTGTTACCTTTAACACGACTGGTACTTTCCATTTTGCCACGGCGTGACTAAAGCGAAAGCAAGATTGAAATTACGTAAACTGCTGATAGCCAGAAATGTTGAATTTTACAGTATAATGAGCTGGTATTTTTTCCTGTGTTTAAGACGAACCTTTGCCTCTGATAGGTTAAACATAGCCACCAAAATGCTCATGTAGCTGTAGTGTTTGTGAGTGACCTACAGTACAGCATATTGTAGAATCCCGAGATCACAAATGTGATCAGTCAGTAGGGAAGAGCTTGTGGGAAGAATGATTCTTTCCTAGACATTACAGTAATTGTTTTTGCTCTATTTCTTGCTCATTGTTGCATTTCTTACCAAATAAATGTAGCATGTTAACTTATTGATTCAGTACCCGTAGCAATTGTGGCTATTTTTGTCACACACACACACACACACACACACACACACACACACACACACACACTCATTTTGGAGCTGTTACCATGGTGGCTCCCACAATCTTTTCATTCTTCTCATTTTTCCAAAGATGAACAGCCCATTAATCTAAGAAGGTAATTAATGTGGAAGATTTGAGGTGGTCACTCTGACATAATCTGGGTTGCCAAAGGGTGACCAGACAGGTCTTTGTCCTGATAATGAGACATTGGACATGTGTTAATGAGGCAGAATTATACATCAGGAGCACGGACAGGTAAGATCAGTGTTTTCTCTCTCTGGCATCAATCGTGAGGGGAAAGCACAACAGCAGCCTCCACGTCACTAGATGAGCTATTACGATGGCAGCTTTAACTGCACTGAATTGAGATAATGATCTGGGGCAACTACTTTCTCTCTAGCTTTTTCAATGAAGACAACAGCAGCAATGTAAGTGCTAATTTACAAGTCAGTTTTGAGACTGACAGTTTCTGACATGCTCAATACTTAAACTAATCTATCGACTCAAGCGGGACGCCTGTGTGTATATCTGTGTGTATGTGCGTCTGTCTTTGGAATATCTCATGAACCGTTCATCCAATCTACTTCACACTTGGCTTCCTGGGTACCAAATGAATTTGGGGTTTGGATATTGGAACAATTTGGACAGCATTGAGTAATAAAAATAAAACTAAACAGTCGAACAATAAACTGCTGGTGCAGCACGCAGCAGGCTCTTGACACACTCTGGACAGCAGCAGGGGGGTGGGAGGTTTACCGGCTTGGGCTGCGGTTCACTTTTTGCAGCTTCTAACCTAACATGATTGCTGGATATACCAAGCCAAATTGTATTCACGTTCCGGGAGCACGGGCGGATAGCTGACAGGAACGTCGCAACTGTTGTGTTGAATAATGTTGGGGGAAAAAGGCGCTACGTAACGCTGGCTTTTCCGTGTCTATTATTTTGCTAAGAGGAAACTCAATAAAAAGCCATTTGCCAACACTAAATATCAAACAAAACAAAATGGGTCTGGTTCATTAATTCTACTGCTAACTTAATAACACTAATAACATTACCAAAATACCCCAGCGAATCAAATCAATACGTCAACGTTAACCGTCAAGCCACAAGTGTTAAATTCGTCAACGATAATACGAGACGAAACAACACCGCCGTCATTATAAACGCTGACTGTGGTGATATCGACATGCAATATCGTTGACGAAAACACTTAACTTTTTTCTCTAAGGCTAAGGCTAGGCTAATCTCTGATTACGCCACATTTTCATTGTGATATTTTATGATTAAATTCTGAATCTGCAATGTTCAGGTAAATATATTACGACAGTGTCTTCCTCTGATGTAGCTGTAGCCTTCACTGTAAGTCAGTAGTAGGCTGTACAGTGGAGTTGCATATTAAGTGGTTCGGGGTCCTTCTATAAGTAATTTTGGGGTACAATTTGGTTACCACACTACCACAGGCCAAGCAATCGGCCCCTTCCAAACAGGCACATTTTCAACGGGCACTGTACTAGTACTATGAAATAAGGCGTTTCTGTTTCTCTCCAGTAGGCTAATCAGGCAAGTCAACTAACAACTTTCATTTCTTTAAAACATCTCTTTTTACCTATCTTCAAACTACCTGCTCTTGCTTCTGATTATCTCCACCAAGAACGTTATGTTTTTGTTTGTCCGTTTGGTGGTTTGTTTATTTGTCTGTCAGCAGGATTACAGAAAAACTACTGACCCCATTTTTCATGTAACTTGGTGTAAGGGTGTAGCGTGGGCCAAGGAAGAACCCATTGAATTTCGGGTCGGATCTGAATCACAGGGCGGATGGACTCACAAATAATGTTTCACTTTGGCAAAATTTATGCTGAATTCATGTGGTGTAGGAATAATCGGAAGATGAGTTCTAGGAAAATTCTCAACTGGTCTCACCCTGTGACCCACATTTTCCCATGGTCATTAAAGGTGCTCTAAGCGATGTTGGGTGACGTTACTTCTTGTTGACGTTCGAAGTATCGTCAAACAAAACGAGGCTAGCTCGCCCCCCCACTCCTCCTCATCCCGTCCCCTCCCCCTCCCTTCTGCGCACTAACCCCCCACCCCCAAATCCTTCTTGTTGGTTATTGGATGGAACACTGTTTGTTATGTTTGGTGGTGCAGGATAATCGGAAGATGAGTTACCGACAATTCACTCTGCATTAAAGGTGCCGTAGGTAGGATTGCGAAGATTACGCAGTTAGATACCCCCCCCGATTGGTGCATCTGAACAGGGAGTGGTGGATTTTTGCAAATTGCACTACAGGCTGTAGGTGGTGCCAGAGGATTTCTTTTTTTTAAATGACCTGCTTCATGTAGTTCTACTGGAACATAGGGTCAGTTTCAGCAAATCTGACAGAAAGTTAGTTTTATAAGGCTTACGTACTGCACCTTTAACATTGTGAGATAGAGCATACTTTGGCAGAGGTCTGCCCTCTCCAAGTGCCCTTCTTGTTATACCTGAGATATGTAAATAATGTATCTCTAACATGTAGGTGCATGTAAATAGCTTTGTATGGGCATGTGTACATTTGTGTATTTACTGTATGTATTTTTACATTTTTAGGGGAATCAGTGGGTGTGGGAGTGCATTTTGTTGGAATAACTAAACTAAACTAAATGGGGGAGCCGCATGCGATTCAAACTGCTTGTTTAATAAAACTTAGCCAAAAGACCCGACTCCTCAGAGACATTTCACTTAATTCTAGCCCAGCCTCCTTCTTTGGAGTAATTTTTTACTCAAATTTTTTTAGGCTGTATAGTTTTACAGCCACGCTTGGTTGAGTTATACATTCTCCTCAATGACTGTGGCTCATTATTACAGTATAATTACAACACGATCCATCTCACTGCAGTTCCTCATTGTGGCCGCTGTCTCCCGGCTCCTTGTTAATGGGTATTTACAGAGGCTACGTCTGCCTTTGTGTGAGCTTCAGAGTGCACTGAGCAAATTACTACATCTAATTTAACTCCCTTGTTTTGCATTCTGACAGTAAGCATCCCATTAATTACAAACCTAGTAAAGGATTTAATGGTTTTCGATAAGGTACCAATATTAATACTTCATACATTAAAAAACGGATTAGTGTAATCAATTTAAATGTATTGTGATGCTCGGATGATTTGCGCTTTTTAGTCTGTGGATTGATTGTTTTATTTAGCATGTTATATTTATAGCTGGTAAAGAAACGGTCAGCTGTAAAGTCTCGACAAGTTGTGATGGTTTTTGCTGTGATTGTGACTCGGTTACATGTGAGGCACATCAATCCATATCCTATTTTGTCTTACTATTTGTCTTACTTTCAATATGGAAAACAATAGCTTAATAGGCATTAGGGCTGCACAATTAATCGCAATTTTATCGAAAATCGCAATATTGACTAGTGCAATATCCAAATCACAGGCGGGGCGCAATATTTGTCAAAGGCAAAACCTGTGTCCAACCATTCTGAATGAAGTACTGTGGTGCTGCAGAAACGTCCCGGCTTACAAATTGTATCCTACACACTAAAGAAAAAAATCTTTGTGGCATTGAACATTGTTAATTTAAAACAGCTTATTATGTAGGTGCACTTGTTGCCCCGTGTGCGCTGATGCGCTCATCTGTTGACATTTCTGAATGCCTTCTTACAGTTGCTTAATAAAAGCTTTCCACACAAACAAACGTATGTGTCATTAGTATGAGAAAAAAAGGAGATTTTAACTGTGTCGGGCTCGGGCCAGACTCGGACATAAATATCTTAATGCCTGTCGGACGTGGGCCGTGCTCGGACAGAAAAATGGGTTTAGCACTCACACCAATTATCCCAATTGTCGAAGCACAATCTCCCCTTTCAACTCAGTAGTGTAATAGGCTTTTGAAAAATATTTGTTTAAATGAGAGAATGAAACTCTAAAATAAAACAAAAAACAATTGCGCCTCATTTTGCTTAATGTGGAAACTTAATTCCATTGTCACAAAATGTATGCTAGCACGAAAGTGCCATCTCTCTCTCTCTCTCTCTCTCTCTCTCTCTCTCTCTCTCTCTCTCTCTCTCTCTCTCCCCCCCCCCCCCCCCTCACTGCCTCCAGTCCTTCCTCCTTTGTTCCATTCTCATTTCTCTCACTTCCTCCGAGTGGACTCCTTTGTCACAGTAGCTCCCCGATTGCTCCCCGATGCAGCGTTTAACTGTTACAATACAATGTTCAGCCTCTCAGACACAGCTCAGTCTTAACCACACAACAATCCGACACAAACACTGGAGGGCTGTGGCTTCCAAGAGACAGAAAACAACCAGTGAATCAATATTTGTACCATACCTTCCCAACTATTTTCTCACCTCTTGTGCTTTGAAGTTGTTCATCCTTTTCTCTAATTTTTGCTTCTCTTGCTGAAAGAGAGAGAATAGTGGTGAGTGGTAAAGTGGGTCACCCCCTCTCATATATAGTAGCTGAGGAAAGACGAAGACTCGCTCGCTCTGTGGTGTAAGGCTGTTTACCGCCGTAGGCACCAACATGACAGCAAATGCAAGCTGATGGACTTAAAGGGGCAATCGAGTGCTTGAGATGCTACCTTGGCATAAATGCTGTAGTCACAGTTCCCCGGGGAATGAAGCAGTAAATATGACAAAACACCAGTCCAGGCTTTTTGGGGTTTTGGTCTGTAGTTTTGAAAAGAAAAAAAGTTTTAAAAAGTGCATAAACACAAAGATAGAGTTGGACATTGACAAATAAAATAAAACAAACATTTTCCGTCTCACAGTTGGCTTTTTCCCAGGTGGGAAGCCTGCAGCGGGGGGGGACACAAACATGTCTCTGTTGTTAAATTACAGTCTCCTGCTAGATGGTAGGTGTGCCTAATCAGCAGGTTTGGATCTGGAAAGGCAACATGACCCTCTCCGTGTGTTGGAAGAGACATATGGTACTATTGTTAAAACGATCCCTGGCCAACGGTGTGGATCAGTTGTGGCAGCGAAAACGGTATCCATTGGGAATTTGCGTCGAAAAAATTCGAGGGACGCCTTTATCCAGGAAACTGTTCCAAAACCTGAGTTACGGCAGGAAAAGCTTGGCCTCATTTTGTTCCATCCAATACAGCTCTGCCAGATATGATTTGTAGCACACAATCAGACTCTGTTGAGTCTTTTAAAGACATTTTAACAACTGCTACACTTGAAGTGAGAGATGGTCCCATCTTGATCTGGTATCAAGGAAGTGGTTTTGCAGCTGCACTGGTGCTTAGTTGTCTGTTCCCATTCTGTGGTGCACTGCTAATCCAAGTCAACATGTGCAGTTCTTTCCTACAATATTTGTGATGACTACGCATGCTGGTATTCCTATACTCATGAGGACCAAATGTTATCACACGGGTAGAAGAATCCTTCACCCAAAGCAGAGTATACAGCGAGACCATATTCTGTGATAAATCACAAATTAAGTCTCAGCTACTGTACATGTAGTTAGCGGTGGATTGCAATGGAGTGTAGCAGCACGTTCTAACTGTCAGGAATCGCAGATAAAAGATAGCATGCCTGCCTAGAGCAGATGACCATATAAAGAAATCCGGCTCGGTATGACATCATACGGATCACAGGGATTTCTTTTAAACACGTTTATCTTATTATTTATGTACATGAACATCTGACAAAAAATACAGAAAAGCATAATAGGTCTCCTTTAAAGCTGTAGTGCGTAACTTTTTAAATCTTAATGAACGTCTTTTACATTCAAGCCATTGCCAAATGAGTTAATACAAAGCTAAATATCAGCTCCACAAAACTCTCTCTGTATTTCACAGTATGGTTGTGTTTAGAGAATAGTGTTGTCCGGCGACAATCCTGCGCAGTAAAGATAATTACCTCTTCTGAAGAGTCCATCATGTTTTTTTAATCCTCCGTGTCCTCCTTGGTTACAAGCAACTGCATGGCGGAGGGGTGGGGGCGGTGCGCGATCACGGAAGGCTTGTATCATGTGGATGCAAAGACCGTGTTGTTGTCATCACTTAGAATTCCTCATGGGGGAGACAGAAACTATGCACTGTAGCTTTAAGGACAGGTATGTAGTAATGGAAGGAACAAGTTCGGGTTATGTAATGACTGTAGTCAAAGAAGTCCTCTAGATGTTAAATAAATTTGTTGTCTCCCTCTCTTCATTCCAGGAAACTACTATGGGACCCCTAAGCCCCCTGCAGAGCCCAGCCCCGTGCAACCCGACTTGGTGGACCAGGTTCTGTTTGATGAAGAGTTTGACACGGAGGTCCAGCGAAAACGCACAACCTCTGTCAGTAAGATGGACAGAAAGGACAGCGCCGCACCAGAGGAGGAAGACGAAGAAGAGAGGCCTCCTATGGTCAACGGCCTGGCTGGTGAGAGAGACACACCATTTGTCTTGTTCGTTTGACTGCCTCTGCAATTCTTACAGCTTAGTTGTAATGCGACGGTGCTTCCTACCGCTTAATTTCCGAAATAGTTTTTTGTTTGCTTGAATAATTTCAGCAATCCATTATATTTTTCCCAGAATGCAAAGCAGCGGGATCTTTTCTTCTCCCTCCACCTCATTATTCTTTTCGCCAAACAAACACTGTCAGGATTAGCTGTTCTGCATGCAAGGTTAGCACTAAATCACAGCACTGCCAAGTCAAGAGGTAATCAAAGTCTGGCAGAGATCAACAGAAGCCATCTCTCGGTCAGAGGGATTGACTTTGTCCTTGTTCAAATTCTCCCACAAGGATGTCCTCACATGGCTCATGGCATAAACAAAATCAGATCATGTTTCAGCTAATGGGAAACAGATCTCATTGTGAAAGTACCTAAGAAACATCTGACTGCTGTGTTATTATAAAACACTGCAAAAATAAAATGGTAATTCTCAGAATGATGTGCCAACATGTAACATAATAACCATCCGTATGGTTAGTTTTCTCTCTCATAATATCATCCACCCATCTAAAACCAGGCAGCTAAACAAAGTAGCAGCTTCTGGGCCTTGGCTGCTCCAGCTGGAGCAGGCTCCCTCATCTGTCCTGTCCTCTGTTATCGCTTCAATGACGAGCCTCTGACCAGTCTCACACACACACACACACACACACACACACACACACACACACACACACACACACACACACACACACCCTGGCCTGGTGCTGTGTGGCACTGCCACCCCAGATTGTTAGCCAAGTGAGCCACTGCTCACACAGTGCAGCAAATAAACGGCTAATTAACAATGCATATTGAATGAACATTGCCAATGTTGTTATTTGGTGTATATGTGATTCTTAAGAACAATTAGCCAAATATAATGTCAAGATATTTGCAGCAAAATTGACCACTGTTTAATATTCAACATTCATGCCAGGGCTGCTCGATTATGGAAAAAAAAATCATGAACACAATCATTTTGGTCAATATTGAAATCACTAAATCATTATTTAACACGATTTCTCATTGACTTTAGGAAAGGTGTCGCATTTGTTGAACTTAAAAAAACGGTGAAACATTAAACACATCAACAGTGAAAACACCTTGAAGTATGACATTTTCCTTAATACTTCTCCCGTTTGAACTTTTTTTTTATTTTCATTCAGAACACAAGACCAAATAAGAGTTTTAGTTGCAAAACGTAATCCACAAAATAATTGTTTTTCTCGATTAAATAGGTTTTTGTTAGCCTGGGAAAACCCTGACGAATTTCCGGGAAATTTGAGATTTTCTCTGCAAGTCAGTCTGGCCAAGAGCCCATTCAAGCCCATTTCCTAATTTTTCCAAATCGAGGCACCAATCACAACCGTTGAGGCGGGCTTTACATGATGACGATAGCGCAGCGACGGCGAGCAGCTTTTTGTTTAGGCTACATTCAACATGGCGGCCACCGAAGCGCAGCAACCCGTTGATGCCGCCGTCGCTGCTACGTCACCCGGATCGTTGGTCTGATTGGTTGAAGGACTATCCAATGTGCCCAGAGGCATTTGAGCGGCGTCCGTTGGTGACGCCCCTTTGGAAATGAGCCACTCAGTTACAACTGAGAAGGGTCTGGTGTCAACCAGGCTAGGTTTTTGTGGTCATTAGGAGCCGAAAACGAAATTGCGATCCAAATTCCATTCATTGCACAGCCCTAATTCATGCAGGGAGAAAGTCAAGTAAATGTCTCAACTGAAAATAAGAATGTCCTTGCCATTACCATGTCATTTCTATCACTTACACATACAGTATACGTACTAAATGCATCAAGTTCAAGTATTTGCAAAAGGAAACGCCTGCATGACCTCCACACTTATCTGGAACATAAAGGTTCATTCAAATCACAAAAAAAACTGCTTGTATATATTGTGCGAACCATATCTACCATCAACACTGTGAGACGTGGATTTAATTGTTTAAGTGATGAGGATGTACAATAGAGGGGGGAGGGGGGGGTAGAGGAAGACATATTACCATGCCTTGAAGGTAGTTTAATACGGCAATTTTTCTTTTGTGTCCTTTTAGCGTTCTCATGAGTTGTAGAGGCTTGCATGCCCACATCTGCTACAGCCCACTTTATATATATCTCTGCAAGGGCTGAAAGCTGCTATAGCCTCGAGCAAGTGTCTGTATGTAGTCAATTATTCTGACTTTATAAGGGCAGAAACCCCTCCATGGTTTTATGAAGGGGGTTAAAAAAAAAAAGTCCCCAATTTCAACACAAAAAGCTCTTGGCTTCTTCTAGTCAACAGCTGTCACTTCCCATCCCCGCCATTCAATCACCCCATCCAAACAGACTGAGTCAAGGCCATGGTGAAGCTAGGTCATACACAGCCAGATGAAAACCTGCAGATTAGAACCTCACACAGACAGCCACACATACACACACACACACCCATCAAGATTAGGCAAGTACACACACACGCTATGCAGCAGCCTGTGTGATGCGTCTAGAGTTATGAAGTGGCGCTCGCGGCTGGGTTGAAGCATTGGTCAGCTCTTGCCCTTGCCTGGGAGGCAGTTCCCAGTACATCGCTGCTGACATGCAAATCCTACGGCAATTGCAGCGCTTCCGTCCTCTCTCTCTCTCTCTCTGTGTACTCTCGCTGTGTCTCCCAATCTCTCTCTCTCTCTACCCCTTTTCCTCTCTTGTGGATGTAACCGTCCACCCAGTGTACAGAGGAAGATCAACTCGAGCGACAGCAGCAGCGGCAGCCGGAGAGATGCAAGGAGCCCAGAGGAGCTCCAATGGCGCCACATTCTCACCTCCTGTCTCTTTCTCCTTCTACCATCTCCCATACCCTTACTCCCAACCCATCCCTCTTTCTGTCTCCATGCCCGTGTCCCTTTTGCCATGCCCGGCCACAGAGCACAAGGACAAGGCGGAGTGGCGGAAGACGGTGCCCAGCTACAACCAGTCAGCCGGCGCCATGGACTTGCGTGTGTGGAACACGCAGGATGAGAGTCAAGAGTCCTTGCCTAAAAACTGGGAGATGGCCTACACAGAGACCGGCATGGTATATTTCATAGAGTAAGTAGCCTTTCGTTTTGGTCCTATAGAGCTCAACAGTGTGGTTCCAGAAGTAAAAATCCCATTCAGTTTCTCCGTAAGGATTTTTGATTTATCGACTGACCATGAGCCACGAGGTTGGGAAACAAAAGTCATTGCTCCTGTAGATGCGAGATGTGAGAAATACTACACTACTGCCAATCCTAACGTAACCAAAACGACGTCTCTGATTGGTGGAACCCGCTAGAGTTCTGCTACCATTGAAGTCTATGATACTTATTTCTGTACACAGTCTTGTATCTTCGCCTTTTTGTTTTGCTGCCATTTTCAAAATGTTATTTTGCATGGCTTGGTTCCAAGCTTAAAACTCTTTATATAAGCGTTTAACAAAGCGTTTATGGCGATATTGAAACAGGGAAAAACCCTTCTGGAATCAGATAATGGGCGGTCATTGTTGAGCTCTATTACTCTCCTATTACATCAGCCTTGTGCTATAATCCCATCCCCCAGTACACTCCACATTTGTCTCTTTTACCGCCATGGTAAGCCAAATGTGTTGACAGATCTGGCAGTGAGTCCTTTCTACTCCCCAGCCAGCACACCCTTCTCCTCTGCACTGTATCAAACCAGGTGTTGGACATGGAAGCTATCTGTAGCCTCAGCAATGGCAGTTGTGTTGTTCTCGATTGAGTTTGTCTTTTCCTCCCGTGTTTGATGCCGGGGGGTTTGTTGGCTGGTGCTAAAAGAAGCAGACCCCGCTTTGTTTACCTGGCCTGTTAGCGTGGCAAGCAGTCAATGCTGAGCCGCCGCTGTCAGAGCCAGGTGCTGCTGCCGCTCGCTGCTAAATCAATAGCTCATTCTGCCAGCCAGAGAAAACAACAGGCTAAATGAAGCCCGCCATCCCTGACCTGCTCTCTCAGTTCTGCTCTGTATGATCTCTGCTGCTGCTCACTCTTTTTGTTTCAGTGCTCTTATGCATTCCTCCTTTTCTGCCTTCTTTACTCTATCCCATTCTCTCCCTGACTCTCTCTTCCTTTTACCTCAAAGGCTCGACTGAGCTTTGTTGATGTTTTAAAGGCGTCTTTAATAAGCCATCTGATCCCAAAGGATTACAAGTTAGCCACACTTTCTGTTTTTTTTTTTGAGGAGCTTTTAGCTCTGTTTGTTTGTTCTAGCTGGCAGAATAGCTCCTGGGTGAAGTGGCTCCTGTGAGTTGCCTGTGCTAATTGCTTGTCGCAGCAGCTTAAATGTTTGTAAAATGTTTGTTTTTTTACTGTGTCTAAAGCCATGTATCCTCTTTGTACTTCAGTCACAACAGCAAGACCACTACTTGGCTGGACCCACGCCTTGCCAAGAAGGCAAAGCCTCCCGAGAAATGCGAGGAAGGAGGTGAGACAATCTCTGCAGATAGTTGGTATGGTAGTAACATTTGCATGGGCACTTATACCCCTTTAGTCCCACTCATATACTCTCCTCCCTACCCACACACACACACACACACACACACACTTACAGTTCATCCCAACTCCCTGCTGCATAGAGCAGCGTGTGCATGAGCTGCATCCCTGCCTAACAGGCGGCGATTGAACAGCCGAGCAGGCCTGGTTGCTGTCTTGCTGGTGGCACAGCACAAACCTCCAGTCTGCAGCCTGCCCCTCGACAACTAATGGCTTCTGGGACACATGCAGGGAGCTCATCAGTGCAGCATCTCTCAAAAGGCAATTTCCTATGGCCCCTCTTGTGTTAAGATCTCCTCTGCGCCGCGTGTGTTTTTCACACAGCAGCAGGGACTCAAGATGTTGCACACATACACACTGCTGGAAAGAAAAGGCATTTTCCACAGAGGCTGCTTAACAACTCAGCATTTTCTCCTTCTTCCCCTGCCTCCTCCACAGTGTGTATTAAGCCATAAACACATAGTGACAAATGAAAGCAGTCTTCCTGTTCTCTAGGTGTAGGAAAGCATGCTGTGAAGCTGCCAGTCATAGCACCACCCCGCACTGCGTGTGTCCAATTGTCCGTGTGGTGCCTCAGCAGTTATCTAAAGTAATTTACTCCTGCCTTCTCCCTGTCTGTTCTCCCATCAGAGCTGCCCTACGGCTGGGAGAAGATTGTGGACCCCCAGTACGGCACCTACTACGTAGAGTGAGTAAACTTCTCCCTGTGCATGAACAGACCCAGGAGGATGCAGCTGTGAAAAAATGTGGTGGATTTAGAGAGTATTACTTGCCACCCACTCATATTCAGTCTCCCTGTGTCTTCGCTAAAGTGACAGTCAACACTGTAGGTTCAACACAGGGTTTCAATCTACTTTATACATGTGTGGGTCATCTGGAGCTGTGTCTGCATGCTTGATTTCACTAACTAGAATGTAAGAAAAAAGTGTCACACACCCTGGCTCCATATGCATTTCAATCAGGAGAGACTTCATTTAGGAGTGAAATAAGTTTAATTTACTATGGTGCATAATAGATCGATATGTTAGAGTCGATTAGACTCCATCGCAATGTTAAATGTATAAGGTGTATAGAGACCATGGCAGAGATGAAGTACTTGAGTCGAGTCAGAGTCGACTCTGTCTGACAGTCCGACTCGAGTCGCTATTCTCTGGACTCCTGACCCGACTTGGACTTGCGCATTGATGACTTGGACTTGGACTCGGACTTGAGCATTCATGAAATAGGACTCGGAAGTTGGATGAAGTTTCTGACTACTTTTATGTGTAATAGGCAGTGACGGAGGACTCGAGTCCTGGACTCTGACTCGAGTCCGGCTCAAGTCACTATACTCTGGACTTGTCACTCGACTCAGACTCAAACTCAGGTAATGATGACTCGACTTGGACTCAACTCACACTCTTCTTTGGGCACACTCGTACTCAAACATTGGGGACTCGAGACTTGATTCGGACTTGACAGTTGGTGACTCGGACACCTGGGACTCAAGACTTGACTCGGTCTCGACAGTTGGTGACTCGGACTCGAACACTGGAGACTCGAGCCTTGACTCTGACTCGATAGTTGGTGACTCGGACTTGGACACCTGGGACTCAAGACCTGACTCGGTCTCGACAGTTGGTGACTCGACTACAACAATGGGCCATGGATATACAGGAAGCTTCATTTCTCTATTTATTGTGATGACATTTCGGCCCTTAAGCCTTCTTCAAAACATCATCAGAGTAAACAGAGAAATACATATGGAGCCAGAGTGTGAAACACTTTTTTTCTTACTCTCAAGTCTATTTTTCCAGTAATCAGCACCTCATGACTGCCCTTGGTGTGCGTTACTTTTCTATAGTATATGATTTCACTAACTATACATATTTTTGAATAAGTTCTGTCTCATTATATTCACATCTTCTGCAACCTAAAGCCGTATCGCTGAATTCCAGAGGTATAGTTTTAAGTTTTAAACGTGTGAAATCTCAGTGGGACCTGTGGAATATGTGAAAGTGGCATATGCTATTGTCCATGCGGTAGTTTCCCACAGCCCTGCAGAAAGCAATTATTGCAGTCCAGATAACATTGGCGGGTTGCAGCTTTGTGTGTGTGTGTGTCTGTGTGTATGTGAAAGAGAAAAGAGAGTGAAAACAACAGACACTGATGGTGTAGAGTCCCTGAAGAGGGAAACAAGGGCAAGATTCCATTCTGATCGAGAGTGTAAACAAGAACACAATGTTCCATTTTAGTCCCATTACTGCGGTCAGAGAAAGACCTGAGCGCCCCTTCCTTTGTCTGGCAAATTTTGTTGTGAATGAACGACCATACGCGTCAACAAAGTCTCATTATTTTCTCAACTGCCAAACAAAACGTGAGGTGCGGCAATCAAGGGGGTGAGACAGAGAGGAAATGAAAGCGTGGAAATGAAAGAGAGGGGAATGTTTATCTCTCCAGACTTAACGGGGAGGATATCTCTTTGCATGAGTCATACGCGGCAAGAGCACTTCTTGTTGAACACACACACACACACACACACACACACACACATTCACAGCTCTACCATCAGTGTCTCAGCATGTGGCTGATTCACTGTGCAGCATCAATGCATTCTGCCTTCCCAAGGTGCTTTCATGACCGGGATTTACAAGTCATTACGCAGATGAGCTACCCCTCTCCATTACCATCTAACCGTGGAGGGACAATTCATCTAGGTAGCAGGAAAGGATTCAGCACACAGGTGTGACCTCATATCATTAATTGTTTTTAGATTTAATTTGGTGCAAATTTCCCAAAGTATACTGTAGCCACTCATCCTGAGTTAGCAAGGCTGCTCATTCATCTCTGGGCATGCCATATGAGGCACATTGTCGTTCACATCCATCTTCAGTTTATTTCATCTTTTGATCGCGGGACCATAATGCATTGAGCAGATGCTGATCCCATAATGGCAATGTGGACGATCACAGCAAAGATTGCTACTCATCCTCTCTATCCAATTCTCTTTGAATTCACTGGGAATGTCGATTCACGTTTTTTTTGTTGAGGTTTAGACGTGCTCTCAATTCACCTGCATGTGTTCCACTTCTGGCATAGACAGGTTAGGGACACACCATTTTAGGGCGGCCTGCATGCTAGATGACATGCTGTTTACCAAAGGTTATTATAGTTTTGAATTTTCAATTAGTTTTTATTTTAGTTTTGACCTTTCAATTTCATTTAGTGTGTTTGCTAGTTTTAGTTTAGTTTCAGTTTTTCAGAATTATTTAGTTTTTGTATCATTAGTTTTAGTTTTACAGTAGTTTGTTTTTGTTTGGGCCAGGTATAATGTCTCTGAAGTATGTATCTATATATATATATATATATACATACATGGTTGGAGAACTGTACAAGAATGGCCAGGAGTTTTAAGCTAAATGATTTGCGTTTATATTTCAGTAGTTTTTTTAACCTGGCAATATAGTGTTAGTTTAGTTTTTGTTTTTCTTGATGGTTTTAGTTTTTATTTAGTTTAGTTTTGTTTACGTTTACTATAATAACCCTGCTGTAGTGTCGACCCAGCATATGTTACGTCACACCCAGCTCTCATTGTCAAATTACAGGTTTGCATGACAGGCAAAGAAAAGTATCAAGAGTGAGTACAAGCTGTGTTTTGTGAGGCCAAACATGCATGTACAAACACAGGTGAATACAACGGCAGGAAACATTAGCTGGCAGTCAGACTGTGTGTAGGTAACTGCATGAATAAAAATAGTAGCATTGTGATGGGCAGTATGCCAACAAAAACAGGAAGGAAAAGGAACAGTATTACCTACGCAGAGCAAAGCACACAACTCACAACTTTGTACCTATTTAGAGTTCTTGTTCGTCTAATGTTTTTTTCTCTCCCTTGTGCCAGCCACATCAACCAGAAGACCCAGTTTGAGAATCCAGTACAGGAAGCTAAGAGAAAGTTCAGCGTCGACACGCCCGCTGCAGTACAGCCACCGGCAGCTACGCCCTCAGGTAACTTCACTGACAAGCAAGCCCTCTTGAACCGAAACTGCACGATTGTTATTTACAGTTGTTTGCAAGTGAAGAAAGATTCTGCAGTGGAGTGAGACTATCTTGTCACTCCATTGTCACTCACTTTCCCTGAATGGTATGTAAACAAGTGGCAATGGGGAGAGAGGAGTAGGGAGAAAATGTCAAGTTCAGGAAATGTTGATTTATTTTGAAACTCAAAACCACATTAAGACATGTCAATGTGTTTTAAGAGCAGCAACAATTGAATGCTGGCATAATAAATATGTTAACTCAACATTATAGACATTGGTGTCTGTAGTCAGTTCTGCAATGTTTACATTAAATATCATGGTTTAGATTGAGGGCCAGGAAGTTTTACGCTCGCTGCTCATCAGGGAAATAGACAGGAAGTGAGATCATTTGCTCTAAATTGCATCCTGGAATTTAAGAGAGAGAGGGAGCACAAAGTAACGATGATGAGAGCATATTTTCTGATGTTTGACTCTTGATTTAGGCTACATTTACATTGCTACGTTTTGGTTTTTAAGCAAAGTTTTGAGCCAAAAGCAATCTCTGTGCACACAAGTGTTTTTAGCTCCAGTAGAACTAATCTGCGTTTAAACTAACACGCCCAAACCACGTATCTCATCAACATAATAATAATAATAATAATGTAGACGTTATTAATCCCGCAAGGGAAATTACAATGTTTTCACTCTGTTGTTATTATTATACACATTAAACACTGGCCTGAATTACACATATGCTCTATACATGCACTAATGGAGAGATGTCAAGAGTGAGGGGGCTGCCCATGGAAAGGCGTCTCAAGCAGTTGGGGGTTTGGTGCCTTGCTCAAGAGCACCTTGGCAGTGCCCAGGAGGTGACCTGGCACCTCTCCACCTACCAGTCCACCACCATACTTTGGTCCATATGGGACTTGAACTTCCCAACCCAACTCCCTACTGACTGAGCTACTGTCTACTACTACTGAGTGATATTCAATTTGAATAATGGATCAGCGCTTCACTAGGCGGCGGAATTCATTTTGACAAGTAGATTATGAAATTGGGCGAGCTCTGAGGTCTCTTTGAAAATGCTTTTGGCCCAGCCGTTCGACCGCAGTTCAAAGATCCCTTTTAGAGCGGAGGAAGGGAAGAAGAGTGGAGAGACAGAGAAGGAGGCAGGGAGGTGACTGCAGTTGAGAGTGACTTACGGTCACAAATTGCATTTTTACTGGGTCATCGGTTCATCATTTACCACCTGTGGTGAATGCGAGCGCTCGACTGGTCTAATCGCCCTCCTCTCAGGCAATGTGAAGCTCTGAGAAGCGGAAGCCCCTGTGTTGTTCTAACACGAAAAAGAATTATTATACTCTTCTTTGCACGCACACACAAAGAATGACCACATTAATATTCAAACTAGCCGCTGTATTTCAGACAGCCCTTAGACAGAACTGTCTGCCTCACTCTGTTGCCCGCAGACCCCCTCCTCTCACAGCTGAGCCTCTCTGCAGTCTGTGGATGATATTTCCTCTGTGTGCCACCGCCTCCAGCTTCCACTGCCTTCCAGCCCCCCCCCCGTGCACACTCTTAACCTTCTCACCCCTGGTTAATGACAATTAATGGCTAGTGGACTTGCGCAAGTGTGGGGACGTATATACGGCATCCGAACACTGTTTTGACAAGGCTGGCTCGCTTGACCTCCCAGACAATGCCGCAGAGCACAGGAGAAAAGCGCAGCGCTGTGCTCGGCCATAATTACTGCGCTGACAATCCTGTCTGACATTTTCATATTATCACTTCACCCCGGGAATACACACTGTCCCTTTTGTGGCCCACAGCTTAATCAAGACCATGTAAACATAGCTCCGGTGTATAGGCTCTCTCTCTCTCTCTCTCTCTCTCTCTCTCTCTCTCTCTCTCTCTCTCTCTCTCTCTCTCTCTTTCCTCGTCTGTCAGTGTTGCTTTCGTAAGAAACAGCTCCGACAGTCTCTCGACATAGTGTGTGAACATTGGAAGGCCTGGGCGGTCTGAATCCTGTCAAACATACATATTACACACACACACACATCTTAAATTGGCACGAGGAATTTCATGTGGTTGCACATTTGGCAGGCATGCATACACATTCATTTGCATACATAATCTTGAAAAATATTTCCCCGACACCGCTCCGATGATGGAATGTCATATTCATCGTAATCTGTTTTTCTTCAGAGCAGGTCACGTTCGTCTGGCAATTGCGATGCAGTTATGTAAATCACAATCCCATGGCACATTGGGACTGGTGTGGGAGGCGGGGGGGGGGTTCTATCTGTACCCTCCCTAATGAGATTGATGTCCCACCATCTATCAGTGTGGGAACTGCCAGAGAAGAAGCCCAGCAGCGTGCAGGGACACAGCATTTAACTCACAATCTCATAGGCTCACACCACAGGGAAGGACAGAAATTCCCGAATTTTAGAATGTCCTTCTTTTCTGTCAAGGCTAACTTTATTTCTCTATGTCTGTCTCATCGCTCTTATCTCACTCTCTTTCTCTCTCTCTCTCACACACACACACACACACACACACACACACACACACACACACCATTTGCCCCATTTACACATCCTGCAGGCACCACAAAGGAAATTTGCAATGAAAAGTTTACCTGGAAAATGTCTGGCGTATTTCAGGACTTATTTATCACTGCAGTGAAAGGAATTGCTGATTTGCTGTTGTGAGACTAGTGCAAACATATAGACATTTTGCAACAAACTGGATGTTTATTGGCTTTATTGGCTTTGCTTTCTTTCGGCGGGATTTGTTTGAGTTTGCACTTAAATCACAACGCTCTTACACAGTGTTTGTGTAATTACTAGCAGTGAGTGATGTGCTGTCAGACACGTTGTCACTGTGCGAATGCTGTTATGATGGAGACAGATGGCAATTTGTGAGCAAGCTTGTCAGTTTCCCTTCATACCCCGGGCTCATTTTCACATACACGTACCATAGCACATAGACAGTCACAGCACGTAAGCCGGTGAACTTAAATATATCACACTCTCATCTATAGAATTAATGCCACTGTGACTTCATTTGATATTAAAGATGAATTGTATATCTCACTATTTATTCTAAGACTAGAGCTACGTAATTTGTTCAAGCGGAAGCAACAGAAGCAATTTAGTAATTACAGTAATTAGGCCATTAAATATATTTTTCTGCATTTCCCTGTCCATTAACTCTTGTAAATCTCTCTCCTCTTTTTCCACCGCTATCCCTACAGCAGAGGAGCCCGCTAGGGGAGTGCGGGGCTTCACGCGAGATCCGTCTCAGCTGCAGGGCTCCATCCTGCAGACAGCACTAAGAAAAAGCCCCCAGGGCTTTGGGTTCACCATAATCGGAGGTGACCGACCCGATGAGTTCCTTCAGGTCAAAAACGTCCTTCCGGATGGGCCTGCTGCACATGACAACAAGATCGCCTCAGGTAGTCTTTCTTTCCCCACAGACCTACTGTTTATAAAAGTACACTCCGGTATCTGTATTGCACTTTAGCTCAGCAGTAAGACTCCATCTAGTCTCGCAATGCCAGAACTATCTCCACAGCGCTGTGGAGTAAGGTCTGGCTACACCACACATACATTCTGGGATAGGAGAAATAAAAAAACGCTCTGGTTGTTTGCATTTATTTAAACCAATCACAATCGTCTTGGGCGGCGCTAAGCTCCGGACGCACCGAAGGTGACTCTGCTAAACAGTCTCGGGAAAGAACTTTGTCTTTTGCACCACACAAAAGAAAACTCCACATACAATATTAAATGAAGTTAACTGTACACACAATGCAGTAACGTGAGCTATTTTAATTAGCTGGATACATGGTTAAACCTCATTATCTCTTACCAGTGTATCTCCGTGTGTACTTCGTCCACAGCAATCCCACCAATCAGTCCTAAAACGTCCCAGTTAGAGAGGAAATGCCGTAAACATATTCTTTATAAATCTTTACAATCATTCCCTGAATGAACCAGGCAGGTCTGCCTTGTTGCACGATCCAAATTGTCTTCAAAACTCGCCATTTTCAGCGTGTAGCTTGCTAGCTCGAAGGTTGTTGTTCTTTTCCGAAGCGAACAGAGTTTGAGAACGGCAACACACACAGAACGGAAGGTGAGGGACATCCTGCGTGTGAGCCACATGCCAGATGTCAGGCAATTATCCCGGAAATGTACTTCCGTTGATCCAGACTAGACGCCATCCTACATGTCCGTAATGCAAAGTAATATAAGCAGGAATGACTAGAAGGAAGAGTTACGGAGAGACAAATATGCTTTTTATAACTTGTCTAAACTAAACATAATCCATTGTCCCATTCACATGTATAATGTTTGCATGGCATGTATGCCTATTCACACAGTGACACTTGACTTGGCATCAGCATACGTACTGTACATAATACAGTTTTTATGTACCCCGGGTACACACAAACAAACACATTTAGAGAAAAAACACCAAAGTGGCTCTTTACCGTGAATGTCACATTGCTTGATCAAGCAAAGGCAAACATTCATAGTTTATAGTGTTCAGTGGAGCGGCTCTAAAAATAGGAAACGTCCGTCAATAAAGCACATGTTCAGTTTATGGCTGACACCCAGATTTTTATATGCAGCCATAATTTACTGATTTAATAGGCCTGCAAAGGCTGGTGGGTGACCGAGCCTGCTCATCCGCACAATGTGCTAATGCAGTAGCCTAGTAGTCTGCTTTCTATAAACTCTGCTGTGGAGAATTGACGTGAAACTAGAACAGAGAGAGTCATTATGGCCAATGTTTCATTTCCCTTGAGATGGAAGACAAGTGATTTAGAATGTAATTAATTTCATCGCAAGCGCCGAACTGTAACTTCATGTAACATTCTTCTGCATTTACAGTAAGCGTTTCTGACTACAGGCCTGAGGCATTCATTTATGCCAAGGGTAGAATGTTTTAAGTGTTGGAGACTCTTAATCTTTGACCTACATTGCCAATGTTATTGTGTGGATGGTTAATTATTAGATGAGTCATTAGAGCGATGTGTAGTGGGTTCTGAACAGGCACTACATTGGGATATGGAGCTCATTTGAGTGTGAAACCTTAGCTGTGTTTGCTAAGAAAGCGTATTGATTGTGTAGGTGGGCTGAATCTTTCTCTGGGCTTTCAGCCAGCTAGCTAGTCAGCGATTCAGCCGGCCATCCAGGCCTATATGTCAGCCAGGCCAGGGGTGATGAGAGATTCCCCCCTACAGGGAGATGAAAGGTAGAAGAAGAGAACAGCATGTCAGTGATCTTGTTCTATTTCATACTCTTGCTTGCTCTCTACATCTCTGTTAACATCTTCGAATTTTCGAAAGAGTTGGACAAGCGGAAGGAAAAACAGATACAGATTCTACTTATGCAATCCAGCTCCATTTGTATCATTTCATTTATGGTGATAACTTTGGCAGCGACTAGTGCTGCAACTAATGATTATTTTCACTTCAACAATCTGTCGATTATTTTCTTGATTCATTTATTAGTTGTTTGGTCTATAAAATGTCAATCAGTGTTTCCCAAAGCCCAAGATGACGTCCTCAAATGTCTGGTTCTATTTCATCCTGACCGGCAGAGGCAGTGCTTTAACACTGAATATATTCCGTACTGCGCATGCGCAGGTCGAGTATTTATATATCAACAAAGTCACCTGTGATTTCGGGGTGACCCTGGCCAAGGTATTAACTTCCGGTATCATCCCCGAAACTCATTCCTTTTTCACCTTCTCTCTATGCAGGGCGTCTGCCTTCTGTGTTAGCATTTGCTTTAGTTGAAAACTGTGGACTATTGATTATTACTAAGCTCGCCGCTTGTAGCCTTGCGATTACCGTCGGAGATTTTCGCCCTCCAAAGGCTGCGGCCGAGCTGTCCCTTTTCAGGGAAGGGGGACGGTGTATTCGCCGTTCGGTTTCAGGCGAAGCCCCGGACTCGCGGACGCTCCGGACCCACTCTCAACTTCTACACTCGGTAAGATTGATTTAGTTTGTGTTGACATTGTGTCAGTGAAGGAAGTGTGCTCGCTTCCCTCTCCTGCATACGACTGTTTGTTTCACTGTGGCTGGGCGCTTTCGCTGTGCTGAGTGACGTCAATGACCGTCCTTATCTGATAAACGTGTAACCTCAGTTACTAACGGGAGCGTGTTCGCTCGGTGTTAATAATTACTGACACTGTAATCAACGTATTGTGTCGGTGAAGGGAGTGGCCTCGCTCCCCTCTAGCTGTACCGTTGTACGTCAGCCCGCAGGTAGCGGAGTGCTCTCGCTCAGGCTGACTTGGTGGAGGCGGATATTGACAGCTATTGTGCCCGCTTCCCTCTCACGGCATGTACTGTTTATTGTTTTACTCTGCTAGTTAAAGTTACAGGTTAAATATGGCACTATACGTGTTTTGGCTTACGTGCAGTTTAGTGTCCCAAATTATTTTCCAAAACCTGAGTGTCCCAGATGATGAGGGTCTTATGCTGCGTTCCAGACACCATTTTTAGCCCGTAAGTTACGACTTCAAGTCACGACTCACAACTTGGTAGCGTCCCAGGCAAAGTCACGACAAACCCAAAGAATTTCTAATATGGGAAGAAGTTCCACTCTCTCGTTACTTCCGGCTTCTGAACTGGTTGCAGTTCCACCAGAGTTCCATATAGGGGGCGCTCACAGGCCAGTGCAGAATGAATGGGACTCTATGGAGCTATACCCCTCAAAATCCACTTTTCTCAGGATATCATTTTTTGTCTAGTAATTTGAATGTTGCATTCGAAAGGGGAGGCTAAGAAAATACACACTGCTGGGTGTTAGATTTTTTTAAAGTCGCTTTTTTGTTCTAAAAAGCCTTTTAAAATGTCAGTGACGACACATCGGACGGCCAGAGATACTGCTTTACGGCAAGCTCTTTTTTCTCTCGAGGCATCGACGACACAGCTGACAGGTTAGCCTCTCCCTGTTAATACGCGTGCTAGAAAGAGGTTTGCTAAGGTTTTAAAGACCACGTCGAAATATTCACTCTGACATTCTGGTTCTGCTTCGGATGCTGTCAAGTGAGATCTCTGATCGTAATCAGTCCTTCACTGACCAATCAGCATTCATTAGCAGAATGCTAGCGTGTTATGGGCAACAACGACTCAACCTGTAACAAATCGAAAGGGTATAAGTACTCGTTCATTCAACCTTTTGACCTATAATCCATGTTGAACTTGCAAAAACTACAATCAAATCTGAGATTTCTCAACGACAATCGGGCGAAAGAGACAAATTTAGTCGTCTAGCTCCATAGAGTCCCATTCATTTAGCACTGGACCGCGATCACCCCCAGTGGAACTCTGGTGGAACTGCAACCAAAGTAGGTACAATGGGGCTGAACGGCTTTCCGTAGGCGGGCTTTGACAAACCCTTCTAGCTAGCATTAGCGTTAGCTAGCATTAGCGTTAGCGGCTACCTACAGTTGACGTTAGCTCGCGCTAGCTGATACTAGCGATTTCTAGTCGGCAACATATTTTGGGCTTAATTTAATAAACATAACCTGTAGTAGTACACAACCGTATGTGTATTGTTTTGATTACAATGTGTGGAATTACTTTACGTTCCCTATTTATGTCTATTTCTCACAGTTAATCACCGGCATCTGTACAGCATCAAAAGGGTCGACATTGTTATGTGTGTGACGTCAAAACTGTAACTGGGAGTACAACGATCTGGTACGAGTTCACGAGTAGTAAGTTACGGGTTTGACTGCCGTTCCAGGGGACTTTCACTGGTAGAAGGTTGTGAAAACACGGATTACGGGTTGCCCGGAACGCAGCATTATTTGAGACAGGTTAGGGTCAAGAGAGAATTATACTGGGCGCAGCCCAGCTGGCACGTACTAATGTGACGTCATGAGATCGCCGTGACTATTTATACCCGCGCTGGTGCTCACGACACTAGTTGCATTCTTCTCCTGAACAGCGGTGGCGCTAATGAGCAAAGGCTACAGACGTTGCTCTTTCTACGACCTAGAAGAAGAAGAAAAAAAGTAAACCACCGCAGAACTGGCTGCAGCATTGCTGTCAATGCTTCGATTTGATTTGATGACCTACTTCGTCGGATCAAGCCTTTCATTCACCATAAAATAACTCATCTTAACCCAGTAAGTTTACCAGAGAGACTTGCAGTCAATCTGAGAGTCCTGGCATCCGTTTGTCGGCAAACCCGTTCAGGCCTCCCGTTTCTGCTTTGTTGTGCGCCGCTGAAAAAAGAGCCGTGCGCACCATAAATTGGCGCCACCTCGGATGTGTCCAGTATAATTCTCGCTTTAGGGTAGCACAGGTGGTTTGGCAAGTTCATAATTACGGACATTGTATTGGGAATTTGGGACACTAAACTGCACGTGTGTCCATGTTTTTTGGTTTAGTCATCGCAGTGCTCTCGCTCTGACTGCCTTTGGCCATCAGTCGGTGGCGGAGAATCTCCACCGTTAATGATGGACTATCATAGTTGTAGGTGGTACGGTGGATGCTGCTCCACCCAATCCACCCGCTGCTGAGCTTGTGGCTGAGGAGGATGTGGTTTCCATGGCGGCTTCTGCCACTCTCTTTAATGAGTATGCTGAAGAGGGGCCCTCCAATGCTTCAGGGCCTGGCTCTCGTTCCTCGGCTCATAGCTCATTAGATGGGGCCCATGCCAGCTCCATGGGGTCTATCATTCGCGCGGCGCTGGCTTGCTTGCAGCTGGATGGGAGGCACCCCGAACTGGTGCAGGCTAGTGCTTTCTTCAGGCGCACTCTAGCCCCATCCGCCTTTACTGTTCCTCCCTCTGACGAATATCTCAAGGAGCTACATGTGTGTTGGATGGACACTAAAGCTCTCTCTCCGTCCTGAGGCCGAATGCCAGGTGCCCTCAACCCCAGTGTCGGGTCACACACACATGGGTCTACTCGATTTATTTTCTGGTCCAGAAGAAATTGCCATTCCACATGTTGAGCACCAGTGCGGGCTCTTAGGGCTTATGTGGACGCTACCGCCTGCATACGTCAGTCTGAGCAGCTTTTTGTCTGTTATGGTGGTCGTATGAAAGGCTGTTCTCTGAGGACGAAATGGAACGAAAGTTACGAATGGAACGAAAGTTACGAATGGAACGACGCTTCTATGAATCCTGATGACGGCCGGAGTTCTTGGTCACTAGGAATCTTGCAAACCCGCAAGAAGATTCTGTAGGAATGAGCTCAGGGATGACACCGGAAATTAATACCTTGGCCAGGGTCACCCTGAGGTCACAGGTGACTTTGTTTGTCTACCTGCACAAGCGCGATACGGAATTATCAGTGTTAAGCACGGCCTCTGGCAGTCATCCAGGATTCATAGAATCCATTCGTAACTTTAGTTTTGTCCACAACTCAAAGTTTACTGTCATAGAGGAGTGAAGAAACTAGAAACCACTCACATTTAAGAAGCTGGAATGAGAGAATCTTTCTTTTCTTTTATAAAAAAAATGACTCAAACCAACTACCGATGAATCTTTGCAGCTCTCGCAGCGACGTTAGTGTCTCTTCTATAAAAGTGCCTTTGTGTTAGCTGCACGATATGAGGAAAATGTCTGATTGTGATTATTTTTGACTGATATTGCAATATTTTTAAATATATGAGGAAATTATAATTTTTGAATAATTTTCATTGAAACATATTACATTTAAAATGATTATGGTGTAATTTTTGCGAGGATCTGTACCAAACAAAGATTATTTTCTTTAGTCTGTAGGATACGATTTGTAGGCCGGGACGTCTCTGCAGCACCACAGTACTTCATTCATAATGGTTTGACACACATTGTATTTTGCCTTTAACAAATATTGCGCCCCACCTGCGATTTGGATAAAATTGTGGTTAATTGTGCTTCCCTACTTTGTGTGGTGAGGTTAGTAGAGCTGTAACAAATCTAAATGTTGCTGCAATAATAATGGCAATTAACAATATATTTGTTTTTAATCCAAATTTTTAAATATTTATTAATGTATTACTTTTTTAAACGGATTACAATTTTGAATGAATTCCATGATACATCTTTTGGTTATATCACTCTTATGTGACCCAGATAATGTAGTAACACAGGTAAGCAGCCTATGAAGTAAACAACGCCTGTCATAGAGGAGTGAAGAAACTAGAAACTACTCACATTCAACGGATACAGTTAGAATTTCTGTCATAAAAAACTTCTAACTGTATTTTCCCCCCCCCCCCTTTGTCATTTTTGTTGCTATGAACGTGTATAGGGTCAAGTGCCAACAACTAACAATTGAAATAATATTAAAAAAGATATAGTCCTGGGCGCCCAGATGGCTCAGTTGGTAGAGTAGGCGCCCATATATAGAGGTTTACTCCTCGACGCAGCACTTATGTAATTACAATTTGGCATATCTAAACAAAATCAACAATTACCAGTCATACGCCTTAAGACCTTAGCTAATGTTAGCAATACACCGCGGTTAAACAAATAAACCGCGATTATTTAAAAAAAAATAATTTACAATTAGACAAGTATGTAACAATTGTTACAGGCCTAGATGTCAGTGATCAGTCCCGTTCAAAAAGGCCTGTGTTCTTTCAGGAGACGTGATCGTGAACATCAATGGGGCATGTGTGCTGGGGAAGACTCACGCCGATGTGGTGCAGATGTTCCAGTCCGTCCCCATCAACCAGTACGTAGACCTGGTCCTGTGCCGGGGTTACCCACTGCCCGAGGACTCTAGCAGCAGCGAGGAGGCCTCCGGAGGCCTCTCCACCTCCATGGATACTTCCCCCTCCACATCCACGCCACAGGACCCCCAGTACACTGTCCCAGACGGAGGCACCCTCTCCAGGCAGACCGCTGCAGTACCGCCCATGACCAACGGTGGACGCCACCACCACCACCAACACCAACACCACCTTCCTCAACAACACCACCACCACGTTTCTCACGTCGCCAACCCAGAAGGCCCTGACCCCACTCTGCTACAGCCGGAGCTGGTAAGTGTCCCCCTGGTAAAAGGCCCCGGAGGTTTCGGCTTCGCCATTGCAGATTGCCCCCTGGGCCAAAAGGTGAAGATGATTCTGGACGCCCAGTGGTGCCGCGGCCTGCTGAAGGGCGACGTGATCAAGGAGATCAACAGGCAGAACGTCCAGACACTGAGCCACTCACAGGTGGTGGACATCCTCAAAGACCTGCCCGTGGGCAGCGAGGTCAGCGTGCTGGTGCTCCGGGGAGGTGAGTTGGCAGGAATGAGAGCTTGCTTTGCAGGAAGCAGTGGTGGAATGTAACTAAGTACATTTACTGTACTGTAGAAGTACTGTACTTAAGTACAATTTTGAGAGAAATATTGTACTTTGTGTACCCAGCTGAGGCATTGTAATGAGCTCTGCGAAGCGTTAAAGTATGCCCCCGTTATCTGCCACTGAACTTTATAAGCAACACGGCTCTGTGAAGGATTTAGGTCTGCACTGTAATATGAAACCAAACAGGAAGAGGCTCACGCTGCTGTAATGAAGTGGCGGCAGTGTCTGCATCCTACTGGACACTAGGGCTGCTAAATATTCTACTTTTTACTCCACCACATTCATCTGACAGCTTCAGTTACTAGTTACTTTACAAATGAAGATTTTTGCACACAAAACGCATGTCGTTTATAAAATACGATGTTTTATTATGAATTAAACTACCCAACAATATAACGGCCCACAAGTCCAGCTGAAATGATTCGCTGATTAAACACTTAGTTGATTGACAGAACTGTTTTGGATCGTTTCCAGTTTCTAAAATGTGAGGAATTTGCTGCATTGAGTAGTTTTCCTGATGACACTTAGTACTTAGTTCAGACTGCAGGCAAAAGTGACCTAAATCAGATTTCTTTGCTCATATCAGATTTTTTTTCACAACGGTGGTAACAGCCCAAATAACACGGCATCCGATCTTTTCCATTTCTGATTTGGGCCACTTTACTTTGACTTAATTGTTTTAAAGGGGTGATAGAATGATTATATAGGGTATTTTACACTGTTCCTTAAGGTCTCCTAACAGGGTATGTAACATTGGTTGGGCTGAAAATTGCTCGAATGCTATTGTATTAGGCCCTTAACTACCCTGTGAATATGGCTCTATTTGGAACAAGAGCTTTTCTTCCAAATATGGTATGCTCATGAATATTTAGATGAGCTGTGCCCTGGTTGGTTTGAGCGAACCAGATACAAACATATTGGAGACGAGACAGCAGGTCTCATATTTCAGACAAAGTTATACATTGTTTGTCGGGCTATTTCATTATTAAATTCCCTTCTGAGACTTTTTTAAGCGAGAAATCAACTATATAAAGCTCAAATATGGGCCGTTTTACAAAAATTGATGAGTAATTGCAAACTTGGTAAGACTTGTCGGACTTTAGCTAGGAACTCCACACAGTCTGACGAGAAAGCGGAAACCTCCATACCCAGTTAAAGTCACCGTTTCTCAGTTACTGGACTAGCTGCAAGCTAGGCTATGTGTCCCATTTAATCCTATGGGAAAAGATCGTTGCTACACTTTCGGCATAACTTTCGTATATTTACAGTTTGAATTTCGTCACACCACTTACATAACATGTACCCCAAGGTCTTATAAAGCTAACAATGGTGTCCGATTTGAATTTAATGAATTTTTGTGAACATTAGGGGTTTCGTTAGCTGCGACTGTCCCTCCAATCCTATGTTTACAGATCGCGGCTAGTTAGCTTCACTTTCGGCATAATTAAAGTATATTTACAGTTTGAATTTCGTCACGCCACTTATATAGCATCCACCCCAAGGTCTTATAAAGCTAACAATGGTGTCCGATTTCAATTTAATGCATTTTTGTGAACCTTAGGGATTTCGTTAGCTGCTACTGTCCCTTCAATCCTATGAATCGCGGCTAACTGCAGGCCCTGGAGCTCCATCAGGGCCTCGGCATTTTGTAGTCCAGTAACCCAGAACCGGTGACTTTGCGCGGGCTTCCCTTCGTGACGGAGATCCAGCTAGCTCACAGCGAGCCGGAGTCTATGAAGTAGGACACGCCGGGCGGCGAGGCAGCACCGGCCGCTGTCACGTAGCCTGCTGAGCTCCTGCTGAACTGCGACACACAGTCGGACAGGATTTGCAATTAGCCATCAATTTTCGTAAAACGGCCCATATCTGACCTCTACATAGTTGCTTTCTCGCATAAAAAAAGTCTCAAGTGAATTTAGTAATTCAATAGCGGACATCTGGAGATCTGCGTGACCTAGCTAGATTCAGAAGACTAAGCGGACCTCAGGTCAGTGCTGTAGCCTATGCAAATGTTGGGGCTTGACAAAGACTAGGAGTTGGGATGCTTACGTCAGCTTCTAGCTTTGTTGAGATTCGCCCGTTTTCAGCAGCAGTTTCAAAATGTGAGATTTGCAGAGGATAGGGGTATCAGTGGGATTTTGAGCTTCTATGTATGTCCTATTTACCCACCAAACTGTCGTTATTCAACTATGACAAGGTAAAATCGGTTTTGCATTCCATCACCCCTTTAACAGACATTGTGGTATTAGTACTTTTACTTAAGTAAAGGATCTGAATACTTCTTCCACCGGCCCCAGGTAAGCCTGCAACATTGAACTAATCCTTAGAAGTATGTCGCATCTGGCTGGGTTACAGTGCTGATGCTGTGACATCTCTGTCGTTAAATCGCTGCTGTCTATATTAATCTACTCGGGTTACTGCTCAGACAACAAACAGGTGTTAGTGACCGGAGATAGTCTACAGCTTTGGCCCCACGCTTCTAAAATCCTTTTAATCCCCGCACAGCTTTGTGTCGCCTGTAGTCTGTCTCTCTCTCTTACTTTCCCTTTACCCAAAACAAAGTGAAACAACAGAGGTGAGAAGCCCACCTGCTTGCTTTGGAAGTTCATTTCTTAAGAAAGAAAGCAACAATGACTACATTTACATGCACATCATAATATGGGTTTTCGCCCTTATTCCGAAAAAGACGATATTCCGTCTAAACTGTTTACATGGCTAATGAAAGTGAATATTCCACTAATATTCCTGTTTACATGCAGCCGTGCAGTATAGGATGTTTTTTTCCAAGTTTTCCACCAGTGGTGGTCTTGTTGGACGGTGCGAACACAGCCTCCCTCTTTCATTCCTTCAAGCAGCTTCTTGAAAAAGGTCGGCGTAGCGATGTTTGCTCATATTCAAAAACCTGTTGATATCTAAGTCTTTGATCACGTTTGAAAGTAGCCGTGTTTCTCCTTCCGACCAGAGATGTGGTCTTTACTTTCCGGGATGCATCTCTGCCGCAGCCCCGCAAACTGTTGGAAAGAAAGAATGCCTCTACAACCCGAACAATACCGGAATATCCCACGTCTTAATCCAAAAATACTATATTAAAAAAAAAATGCTGAATGCTGAATGTTCAAACAGAATATGCTGTTTACATGACCCTTATCACATTCGGAATATTGTCATATTCGGAATAATAGTGGACTATTACTACTAGTGTGCATGTAAAGGTACTTACTGTTATACCAGTGTTACTGTAGTTGAGATTTAGTGTAACACGTATCGTGTTTTAATTTATAAATAACTGCGTGGACTGTGGTTTTCTGGAGCTATTGCTTGGACACACAGATTCGTCTGATGTAAAATAAAGCTCTAAAATTTCACGCTCTGGTCCACACCAACTCTGCATCATCCACTATGCACCTTCCCAAACACGGAGGAAGCTATGCTTAGTCACATGGTGAGCGGGAAGGCACAAGAGAGATGGCAGTTTCAGTGATTCACTTGCTGCTGCTGAGAGAGAAGGAAGGAGGGGAGGGATAGAGCATGGTGGGTAATCATTGCCCTTTTTCTTACTTGAGGCTTTCACTGAGTTGAAGGGCTTGTTCCTTTTTTTTTGCCTTTTTACTGCAGTGCAGTAGCCTAGATTCTGGAGATCAGTGTTGCACCCACATATCAGTTGTACTCAGCTGGGCTCTGCTCCGAGCTCCAGGGGCTTGTCGTGTGTGCGTGCGCGTGATTTGTGCCAGCCGTACATAGATTTTTTTTTTTTTTTATGGTGCATATGCAGGGTGTGTGTTGGTGCTTAAAAAAAAAAGGGGCAGAAGATCACAGCTTTCCTGGATTAAAAAGAGTATCGCTTCAGGGTTTCCCTCAAGTCACCCATAAACCAGGATTAGGTTAGGCTTTGGTCCCAGCCTGGGGGCTAGAACTCCCTTCCGATGACAGAAGCACAGAGAAATGAAACCGGAAATGATTTGGCCCTGATCCCTGTTCTGCTTTTAAAATCTGGAAATGAGGCACAGTACCCTTCCCCGTTGGATATGTACTGCACTCGGTGCATTATTTGCAAAATGAATCCGACTTATTACACAGTCATTTCTCCTACTCCAGTGAACATTCATTAAAACATTTAATTTTGTGTGGTTATGAAAAGCTTCAGACAGGGAGATTATGTACAGTGTTCTGGTAGTGTAGTGAACAGCTGGCAGGTTTAAGCCTAAGAAGTGCATGTTTCCCATGGCCTAGGGTCACCTCTGTGTCTCCCACCCTGCGGTTACATGAAAACCAGTTTTGCTACTGGACCATACTGTCCCCTACTGGTTGAAATACACTTTGACTCACTGACAGACAGGAAAGGAAAGAGGGAGGTATTAAAAAAAAAAAAAAAAAAAAAAAAAAGTTACAAAACCTACAGGCAATATTAATAAAAGAAATACGTTCTTAGTAAGAATCTGTATAAGAAGTAGGAGAGGATGTGCTGTGATGCTCGGCCACTGAAAGCTAACGGGTCAGTGTAGAAAGATACAAAGTACAACTCATCCTTTTAAGCATTTTTAAGATGTGTATGAATACGTGTTTGTTGTCGTTTTCTTAATTGAATTCAATCCAGAATTTAACATCCCCGTCTCCCTCTCTGCTTACAGGTCAGACGTCTCCTGTGAAATCCCTAAAACCAGTAAGTGGGAGCAAATCTTTGACGTTTCTTCCGTTTTGTAGGATGAAACAGAGTGTGTATATAGAGTAATATTTACTGACGATGAAACTGCCGCTGAATTATTCAACAGAAAATGTTGAAACTTGTTTTCTCGCAAGCATCTCTCTCTCTCTCTCTCTCTCTCTCTCTCTCTCTGTCTCTCTCTCTGTGTATGTGGAAACTGTTGTCAGCTACATTATTCAGGGAGCCCACGTTAGCCAGGCTGTTATTTCTGGAGCTGCATGTGGGTAAATATGCTGGCTCCTGGCAAACAGCAACTTAACATCTCCCTGTGTATGGGTGTTTAAGATGATCTGCCATGTTCAACAGCTTGTTCCTGTGCTGCTGCTCCTCCATGCTGCACTCCTAAAATAGAGAGGAGCTGAGGCAGCAACAGGCTTACTCATGCCCTTTTATTGGTTTAACACAGAATCTCTATTTTTAAAAATTAAGACTTGTGTAGCAGTTTAGGATTGTCATGCTTGTGGGTAAGCCCACCTCAAATCAATTCCCCCTGCCTTAGCTACATTTAGAATATATCATACTATGTATTCATACATAAGGTATGCTATAGGGAGAGGTATACACATACAGTGCTCTTAAAAGTAATTTTTTTTTTGCCTTACAATATGATGAAGTATCGACCTGAAGTCATAGTTTACCTCTCTGTTCATCACTACATTAGGGCTGCTCGATGATGGAAACATTTTATAATCACATTTCTTTTAGTCAATATTGAAATCACGATTATTTAACATGATTACTCTTTGACTTTTGGAAAGATGTTGCATTTAGTGAACTTAAAAAAAACCCCAGTGAAACGGAACACCTTGAACTGTTTCACTTAATACTTTTTCCATTTGAACCTTTTGAATTCCCCTTCAGAACGCAAGAAAAAATAAAGAGTTTACTTGCAAAACTGTGACGTGCAAAATAAAATTAGTTTTTCTCGATTGCTTTTCGCGATCGTTAGGAGCCGAAATTGCGATCAAAATTGGATTAAATGCGCAGCCCTGCACTCAGAGCTGGAACGTAACTAATTACACGTACTCGCATTACTGTAATTGAGTAGTTTTTTTTTGTGTACTTTTACTTTACAGTAACACAATAACAACAGTAACACACTAACAGTAACAAACTAAAATCGGAAGCGCGATATGGCTTTGTGCCCTTATCAAATCGCAAAAGACTTTGATTTAATAAAATAAGTATGAATAAGATAAGTAGAAATATAAAAAACGTACATTCTCACACATCTACAATGTGAGGCCGGTGCGTCGGAGGGGGATAAGCCAGATCAAAAGTTGCAATCTCCAGGCAAAATTTGGCCTGAAGATGGTCTAAGTACCAAAACGTTACCTACTATTAAACTGTATGTGTTTTTGTTACACACTGTCTGTATGTTAGACAGTGTGCGGGAGTTTCTTTGCAACTTGTACTTAAGTAAAAATTCATCAAAGTAATAGTACTTTTGCTCGAGTGGAATATTTTTGTACTCTTTCCACCTCTACCTACGCTACATCCCAGCTCTTGTTTCTGTGTTGCAGTGCACAGCTCCCATGTCCCAGGCCGTATCCCAGCCTGCTCCTCAACAGGCGCCCCATCCAGCGACCCATGCATCGCCCCAGCCCATCGGCCAGCCGCAGCGACAGGAGATGGTTAACAGCACAGAGGCCCTCGGTCAGGCCGAGGTGGCCCCCAACCCGCTGCCTTTCTCTGGCAACATCCTGCGCTCGTCTTCACCCAAACCGGACGCGTCGGAACTCTACCTCAAGTCCAGAGCCTTGTTGGACAGCAAGCGTAAGTGTACACGGTAGAATGCATTAAGTGTTGAGTTTCCAGCCCCAATGGCTCAGGACTCCACCTGCCACCGTTCAACAGGATTTTGGATGCACAGGCTAGTGTGTGGTGAGACTTGCAACTCATTTTTTTTTTTTTTTTTAGCATACCCAAACGGAATCTGCAGATTTTCAGCAGTGATGCAGAATGAAAATTTGCAGTATTTAGCGCACCTTTTTTCTGCTCGGGGTGGAGAGAGAGAGAGAGAGAGAGAGAGAGAGAGAATATAATATAATCTTTTAGCTATTGGAATCAAATATTTCTTTTCTTTTTCTAACTCGCTGGCCTTTACCACTGTATTATACAATACGCACATAACACACAAACAGCAGAAGTCATGTGTCTTGTCTTCATGGCAAATCAATCAGTCAATCAATCAAAATTGATTTCTATAGCACATTTCATACAAATCAATGTAACACAATGTGCTTTGTACAAAAGTGACACTGAATTCTCTGCAATTATACGGAGAGCCAGTGCATGCACAGATCTATACTTAAGATATACAGAACACACACACACACACACACACACACACCAAAGCAAAACATAGAACAGCAACAAACGATCATAGTCATAGGCGTTTTTAACCTGTTTTTAAAAGTGTTCAGTCAAATAAAAAGCCATTCCCTACTCTCCTCCTGTCTCTGCAGCTCCTAATACCAAGGATCTGGACGTGTTCATCAAACGGAACCAGGAGTCAGGCTTTGGCTTCAGAGTCCTCGGAGGCGAGGGCCCGGATCAGCCGGTAGGTAGCAGCCCAGCCCGCTCCGGCTGTTTTACATCCAAGCTTGGCGTGCCGCTAGAATCCCAAAACCCTCAGGTACTAGAGAACGGCAGTCACACGCCAAGCAAATCAGTGCTTGAGCTGCATTTAGTGAAATAGCTGGACTTTCTGCTATTGCTGTAGGGAAATTGGGAAATGTATTGTCAACAAAAAACAGCAAACTACTCTATTTTGCACGAAGGAAACAAGGCATGGAATGCTCAAAGCAACAGAGGATTTCACCTGATTTATTCACCGTAATGCCAGTCAATCCTCGTGCTCACTCTGGCTCAGGTCAGCGAGTTAAGCCGTTTTCTCTCATATCTTCCTGCCTCCACAGGTGTACATCGGCGCCATCGTGCCACTCGGCGCGGCTGAGAAGGACGGGCGCCTGCGGGCGGGGGACGAGCTGCTGTGTATAGACGGCGTGCCAGTCAAGGGCAAATCCCACAAACAAGTGCTGGAGCTGATGACCAACGCCGCCCGAAACGGCCAAGTCATGCTCACAGTCCGCAGGAAAATGACACACACAGGTGGGTCTGCTTGGGAACAGTCGGCCTCTGCGTTTTCTCCGAGAGCACTCGGAAGCTTTCCAGCCCGTTTTTTTTTTTTTTCTTCTTTTTTTACCCCTTTTTTTGTTTAGATCTGTGTGCTGGAGGACGACCTCTGAGCAAAAGCTTTGATCTGGGATTTGTTTCACTAATCCTTTTTTAAAAATTTGTTCCGGATGACTTTCCTCGCAGATAAAGCTAAATAAATAAAGTTCAGTCGAAACTTACTTTTAGGCTATTATTCTATGCATTCCTGAAAGGAAAACTAAAAGTTTTGAAAGAGGATTCTTTATTTGCTTCAAATGACAGGAAAGGAAACGGAAAAACTGTCATCCACCAAAATAGGAAAAAAAAAAAAAACGAAATCAGCAGAAGTGGCTGTGCTCTGTTTATCCGTGTGAAGGGCAGTGGAGATAAGATCAGCTGGTAGGGTCGATTTACATCTCAAAGAGAATATGCTGAGTTTTATTTTTTAACGGCACAAACCCCTACTGCATTCAGGCTTGTTTACCCCCACAGATAACCGCTCCATGAATAGTAGCAGCACTTTTTGAAATGACTTTATATTTGATGAATTGCAGCAACAGCTTTGATCACGTTTGCAGAAAGGAAGCATCGATCATGCTAGGGTTTATGCTTTCAAAGCAGCGGTTTAGAAAAAGATTCCCTAATGCCGGCTGACAAAACGGGGGACTCAGCGAAAACAAACGTACAATGAAGAGAGATTGAGGTAGATCGGCGTGTCTTTTGAACAACAAATTGTGAAAGGGCTTTCATCTCGAGTGTGGAGTCAGACAGTCCTGTATTTCATGTGTGCAATAAAGACAGCATCTTCAATAGAGCCGCTGTGCTTTGGACTATTTTTAGAAGGATCTGAAGAATGACAAATCGGGAACATTTTGACAAATAATTGTTCATGGATTCAAATGTATCCGAATGGCCCTTGCTTAAAATACATTAACATTTGACTTGTCCTCTTTGTGAAAGTTGTGATTTGTAATTTTGTTTTGCCATCTAAGCTGACAGTGTCCTTTTTCAAAAACAATGGATAGAAGGAGGGGGACGATTTTTAGAAATGGATTCTTTTTCCCCAGAGTCGATATTCTTTATTATTATTTTTAATAATGATTGACCTAAATATTTTGTGTTTTATAAAGTACCGGCAACTAAATCATATCTGTTTCCAGCAAAACAGAGAGAAAGCAGAAAATGTGCTTCTTTAAAAATAAAACTTAAAAATAAATAAATGTCAGACTGACTGTGATGTGATGTCATTCTTCTTAGAAAACAGTTAGTTGTTAGAAATGTCTCATGATGTATTGTCTCTAGAAGTGTATTATTCAACTTTTTTTTTCGTTAAAGAAGGGAGAGAGAATCCCAACACTCAATACTATCGGATCCCAATACTTCTACTACTAATACTAGAATCGCAATAAATGAAAATCGCAATACAAAACAAATCTGCACCCATGTATCGTGAAAGAATCAAATCGGGACTAAAGCATATCGTCACAGCCCTAACAGACATACAGTATCATTAGCAGAATGATAGGATTTTGTAACCAGCGGTGGAAGAAATACTCAGATCCTTTACTTAAGTAAAAGTACTAATATCACACTGTTAAAATACTCTGTTACTCTGTTGATAGTAAAAGTCCTGCATTGAAAATGTACTACATGTGTTTTGTGTGCAAAAATCTTAATCTGTAAAGTAACTAAAGCTGTCAGATGAATGTAGTGGTGTAAAAAGTACAATATTTCTCTCTGAAATGTAGCGGAGTAGAAAGTAGCATGAAAAGACTCAAGTAAAGTACAAGTACCTCAACATTTGTACTTAAGTACAGTACTTGAGTAAATGTACTTAGTTTCATTCCACTGCTGTTAGTAACCATGTGAGAGCATGCAGGACTGAACATTTCTGTTGATTGTCATTTTGTCAGGTGATTGCGAAGAGGAGGAGAGCAGTCAGCAGCCCCAGCACGTAGCCTCTGCCCTGGTCAACAGCTCTCCCAAGATGCCTCGGGGCGAGGTTCCCAACGTCGTCCAGCCCGCCCGGCCCGAGTGCTTTGACGTCACCCTGCAGCGCAAAGACAACGAGGGCTTTGGCTTTGTCATCCTCACGTCAAAGAACAAGCCCCCACTTGGAGGTCAGAAATAAAGAAAAACACATCTTACATACAACTTAAAAAAATAAATAAATAAATAAAAAAAAAATCACGTCATATCAAATGCATATAAATCAAGGGTATCAAACTAAACTTCCCTAAGGGCCGCACTGGAAAATGAGAATCCCATCAAGAGCCAGACGTGTAGTTAATTGACGTGCTTTTATTTTTGAAAAAAGTCAAATGTCTTTGACTGTATTATTGCACGTCTTATAAAGTCCTCTCACTTACAGTTTGTCGACATAAAGCCCTAAAAAAGTTCTTTGGCCATCGTAGAAAAAAAACACCCAAAAAGTGGAAAGAAACTTGGAAGAAAGAGCCAAAAGCGTTGGCAGAAGTGACAAAAACTTCAAAAAAGGCGACAAAAACGTCAGAAAAGGTGACAAAAAACCAGGTGGGCCAAAATATATTGTGAACCTAAATACATATGCGGGCTGGATCAAAATCTGCAAGGGGCTGGATTTGGCCCGTGGGCCTTGAGTTTGATACTGGATATAAAGCATGAGGTAATTTTAACAGTGGTCTGGAGTATATTTGAGAAGTGGGAATATAAGGACTAGGGCTGCACGATATGAGGAAAATATGCAACATGCTAAAATGTGTTGAATATCGTGATAACGATATTATTTGCGATAAATAAACAGATATTAAAGTAAATTCAGTTCTGCATTTCTGCAGATTTCAGTATTCTGCTAAAATATAACAAATTGCTTGATGAATTTAAAACAAACGAAATCATTTCCAACATTCTTTTATTGAATAAATTGAACATTCAACTGAAAAGGCACCACAAAAAACAAGTATGTCGGTTACATTTTAAAGTGCAGTTTGCTGCTAATATTTTCTTTCAACCAACACAAAAAAATCTGAGTGTCTTTAGCGATATGTCGCAGCCTTTCACTATGAGTTCATTTTGTTTTCGTTTTATGTTATTTTAAGTGAGATTTCATTTTTGTCTCAAATCGTAGGCATCTCTCCTTGATCTAGCTGCCTGCCCCCTGAACACACTGTGAAAAAGCCCGGTCTCGGGAGACAACACAGGGGTCGTAAACGTCAAACAGACACTAGGGGCACAGGCTGTGCACCAAAATACAACAAACCACGTTTGCAGCAGCTACTCTCAGATACAACTCGCGCTACTCAGTCAACTCTGCTCACCACCACCAATCAAGCAGCTATTGGATGGATTGCTGTGAATCGCCATGTGTACTTCGTCCACAGCAATCCCACCAATCAGTCCCAAAACGTCCCAGTCAGGGTGGGAAATGAACTTTTTTGCCCAATTTTACCAGCCACTTATATTTTTTACTAGCCACTTTTTCCGGAATTCAAATTTATAAAAGAGTGCATTAGCATATTTTGAATTGCTTCAATACATCATTTTTTATTATTATTGATACATATTTTATTAATTTAGGCAAATAAAAAATGATGTGGAAAAAAAGCCTGCGAGACCATGGTAAAATTGTTTGGTTATATTCTACAGTAATTGTAGGCCTACATGCTTAATGAACAAAAAAAATATTGACTCATCTCTCAGTAACATAGCATTAATCAGTCCTTCCAGGATTTCGAGGCCTTTTTTTGAGATTGTTGCGGCCCAAAATGCCTGATTTTTGCAGGAGCTTTTGTAAAAAGTTGCCATAAAAGTTGCGATGTCTTTTGTTGCAATGAAGTTGCGAGGGACAGTGAAAGTTGCTTTTTTTTGGGGAGAATAAAATGACTCTGGGCTGAGTTTTCCTAGTAACCTTACCAAAAAGGCTCAGGATGCTGCAAATGTTGGTATAATATGAAAATGGCTGGTGGATTTAAGATACAAAATTATTTATTGAATCAATCAAATTTTAACATTTCTGTCAGTGGCTTGTTGATCTTTACATTGTTAGTTTATTTCCTGGCCTGGGACACACATTCATACAGTTTGATAAAGGACTTTAACTTATTTATCATTGCACTTACAATAACGAGCGTAACGGTCCTCAATTTAGGTCATCGTGTGTGTGTGTGTGTGTGTGTGTGTGTGTGTGTGTGTGTGTGTTCAGTCGCGGGGGGAACTGAGCAGCAGAGAGCTGACCGGATTGAAGCAGCAGCTTTCAGCGACTGAAAAATCGTTACAGCGTACATTGATGTTAAAATGTATACAGGTTGGCAGGACGGTCTGAAATGTTTTTCGCTGTACGTTTTGTCAATGCGCCACTTGCTGGAAAAGTACTTTTTCTTTACTTCGCCCTCAACAGTTTGTACATTCAAAGCTACTGCTGACTCCGCGGTAGGCCTCTTAACGCCGGGGATATGTCGGCACATTTCTTTTAACTGATAATTTTCCTTTGGTCTGTACCTCAGCTCAGCTACACGGTGTCACGGACTAGCGCTGAAAACTACTCGACAAAAGTCTGGAGTTGACGGAAATATGCGTGGTCAAAGCCCCGGCTGTGAACGGTTTCATTTCGAGTTTTCAACTTCTTCACAATAAAAGTCCTCCGTTATTTTGGTATTTAAATGTTTTTATTATGAAGCAGCAAAATCCGGAAATGTTAGGCATTCATTAGCAGTAACGTAACGTGACTCCAGAGCCATAGAGATAGTAAAGTATTTCTCTATCACTCTGCGTGACTCCTATAAGCATTGTTTCTTAGCAACAGCATTCTTTGACAAAAGCTGTCCAATCCGTTTAAAGGAATGTTTTACATTCCACCGCCACTGTGGCTGGTATACAACGCAAAGTCACCCGCCACTTTGAAAAAGTACCCGCCATTGGCTGGTGGCGGGTGTTAATTTCCCACTCTGGTCCCAGTTAGAGAGGAAATGCTGTAAACATATTCTTTACAATCATTCCCAGATAGAACCCAGCAGGCCTGCCTTGTTGCACGATCCATATTTTTCTTAAAACTCGCCGTTTTCAGCGTGTAACGCTGCTCAGAGGTTCTCCGGTTGCTCGATGCAACCGGAGGTTAAAGTTAACTCAAAGAAAGCAGAAAATGAGGAACATCCGGTGGAACTTCTGGCGGCACAGGAACAATCCCGTAAATGAACGGTTGCCGATATAGACTAGTAAGCCGCTGACTTTTCCTCGAGCGCCACCATGAGGTTAAGATTTGTGGTTTTGTGCATCGCTTTGTTACTTCAAAGTGATGTCTTGATGTTGGGGGGTTTATTGAATAAGTGCTTCTCAAACATGCAAACACAACAGGTTGTCATTTCTCTGTGTTTCTCTGTCTCAGTTATACCTCACAAGATCGGCCGTATTATCGAGGGCAGCCCGACAGACCGTATAGGTCAGATGAAGGTGGGAGACCGTATCTCTGCCGTCAACGGCCTCTCCATCATGGAGCTGTCGCACAACGATATCGTCCAGCTCATCAAGGACGCCGGCAACGCTGTCACCCTCACCGTTGTGCCTGAAGATGGTAGGTTGGTAGCAGGGGCGATTCTAGGATCAGACCTTTTAGGGGGGCTCAGCCCCTAATGAGAATGTGACACGGATACAGTGCCTTGCAAAAGTGTTAAATTAAACCTGTTTCTTTGAACCTGTAATTGTTTGCCCTCTGTCACTAACAGACAAGTTCGCAAACTCTAAGTCTCTCAAACTCTCTAAGTCTCAGTCCCGTAAAGCTGATTTTCAGAATGAATATTTTAGGAGATAATGGGAATGTTGAAGCACTTTTGAAGTAAGCAAAGCAAGCAAGTACAGTTTATTTAAATATCACCTTTCACAGACACCAGTCACAAAGTGCTTCACAGTCAAAAAATACACCAAAAACCAAATAAAATCCAATGTGGTGTGTGTGTATATGTGTATGTATGTGTGTATATATATATATGTGTGTGTGTGTATATATATATATATATATATATATATATATATATATATATATATATATATATATATATATATATATATATATATATATATTTATTTATATTTATTACTGAGTTCTTTGAGACATTTAAATTAAAAACAAAAGCTATTCTTTTTAGTAAAAACAATAGATATAAAGTGTGAATCTAAAATAAAGGGGCATCTTACAGACAGCTATGTTATGATAACGATATTTTCACCCTGCATTGATAATATTGGATCATTGAATCGATATATCGATGTATCGATTAGGGGCGTTGAAATGAATCGTGGCATCGCGACGCAGACCTAGACGGTTCTGCATCGATGCAGTGACAGACCATAATAGATTATTATTGCCTACTGATGTTGCTTGTTGATTTTTTTTTTCCGGTCGCTGCCTTTTTTAGTTTTTTGCCTTTTGTCTGCTGTGTTCAGACTCCGTTACATTCAGGAAGGGTCCTTTTTTAAGAGCAGATACAATAAAAAGGCGAGTTCATATATGGTCCGTGTAACACTTATCAGTTCAATTTTCTAAGCACAAACGGACATTTGGAAAAACAGAAAAATGGGTTAAAATATCCAATTTTTCATTTCTTCCCGCCTTGACAAATTAAAAAATTGGATCTTTAACCTGTTTTTCCAATTTTCAGTTTTTTATTCAGAGGATCAGAAATGTAGAAAATTACAAAATTGCGTCTGGGCTCCAATTATTCAATACTGCAATGATATTCTCTCCCTCTTTCTGCCTAGCCCCGCCCCGCCCCCCCACTCGAGCACAGCAGCCAGACCTAAAGACAGAATGAGAATGGATGACGTGTTGGAAGTCGAATATACAAAAACATTCAACGTTCACCGAGAGGTGAAACGCTTGTCAATACACATACTTGAATCAAGATCGCCTAGTGTCTATATTTAAGGTGTCATCTTCCGCCCATACACAGGACCACTCGGAGGCGGAGTGGTAATCGGGAGAGTCGGGACTTTTCCCGGTGGGCCGGTAGTGTTTTCCGGTACTGCCCGGTCTGATACAAGTTATAGCCTACATTGCAAGTTCTTAGCAACACCATCCGCTGCCCGCGCTGGTCAAACTGTGCAGCCTCTGCTCAGCCCGTGCGGCGGGCCGCAACAGCCTCTTATTTCAATAATGTCTAATGGTGGAAAGCCAAAAAAGAAAAGGGAAAGGTGGCGCTGTGATGGTCAGACTCAAAAGAAAAAAAGGGATCGTGTTGCTGTGCTGTTCATTCATTCACCATCCGAACATTCATCTCCCCTCTTCTCAACAAGATTCGGAATTATATTCTCGTAATTATCCAGAGTCGACATGACTGCCTAAACACATCCAGACACACCCACGAGAATAGCTAACCAATCGTTGGTAACTAGGTGGAAAGAGGGAGAGAATATTATTGCAGTATTGAATAATTGGAGCCCAGACGCAATTTTGTAATTTTCTACATTTCTGATCCTCTGAATAAAAACAGAAAATAGGAAAAACAGGTTACATTTTTTATTTGTCGAGGCGGAAAAAAAAGAAAAATTGGATATTTGAACCCATTTTCTGTTTTTCCAAATGTCCGTTTGTGCTTAGAAAATTGAACTGATAAGTGTTACACGGACCATATATATCTGACTGCTTGAATTTGATGATGAAAACCATGTGTAGCAATATGTAATAATATTGAGGAGGTGACGCATCGGGATATCGATTTGAATCGTTGACAGGATAATCGAATCGTGAGACCAGTGAAGAGTCACAGCCCTAGGATCGATACACCCCTACTTTAAAGTAGTGAAAAGGAGGTTTTAGGATTGAGAATTTTGCTTTGTGGCGTCCATTGTCAGATCACAAGCTGCGTGTCATTCTAAACGGGTGTGTTGTGTGAATTGTGTTTTCCACAGACAGCGCTCCTCCATCTGGAACCAATTCAGCCAAGCAGAGCCCTTCGGCACAACACAGAGCTATGGGCCAACAGCCTCCCAGCTATCCAGACAGGTACACCAATACACACCAGGCCTGTAACAATTATTACACCGTGCATGCAGTTTCTTTGTTGAACCACAATGAATTGCTAACGTTAGCTAAGGTCTTAAGACGTATGACTGACTGGCGATCGTTGATTTTGTTTAGATATGCCAAATTGTAGAAGTGATTATTGGTCGGACTATATATTTTAAATTTTTTACAATTAATTGTACAGCAAAAATTTTAATTGTTAGAGCTCTAATATTACATGCTTGCCAGCATCCCTCTTCAACACAGAGTCCACTGGAGACAGTCTTAATACAGGTTCTTCCACTTAAAGGGGGACTATGCAGTTTCTTTAGCTTAATTTACCTTAACTGAACAGCTTCAGAGTCATTGGAATGGTTATATGACTTTTTTCGGGTTGAATGGTGGTCGTCTCGCTTCCCCCTAGCGCCTGTGAGTGGAAAAACCACCCTTGCAACTTTGGGCCGGCGAGCCACCGGCCTCAGCATCAGGAAGTGTCGCGCGATATCAGCTCTTGCGAATTGCTTCACGGCACTGCACACATACGCCCATTCAGGAACCGGCTAGCTATACGAACAAGGTAGCGATGGAGTTTTTCACACGTTATCGTTATGGCTGAGCCGGCTAAAAAGAAGCAGAAAGCTAGGAAAGCATTGTCGGAGGAACAGAGAAAGAGGAAACGGCAGACTGACCGAGCAAGGACTCAGACACAAGTAAACATAAGAGTTGCCAAATATCTATTCCGAAGCTGGAGGGGTAGCTCTATAGAGAAACCTGCGAGCAAAAAGAGAGAAAACGGCAAAGAAATGGCCAAAACTACTTTGCGCCTCTTTAAATAAAAAAGTTTCCATAAATTGGCCCCGATCCTGTCAAAGCAAGGCTCTGGGGGTTTGTGCTTCAATGTGGCCCATTAGCATCTCTTGTGGCCCGCATTCTCCTCGTTAACCAGAAAGACAGAAAATCCCCTTCACGGTCACCGTTTGGATGGCGAAGCAAAGAAAAAGAGACAGATTAATGGGGGAGTCTCGCTTCCTCTTTGATGTTTCTTTTTCAACAGGATTACCTGTGTCGGGAAGTTTTTAATCCATTGCTGCGGCAGCAATTCTCTACACCATGATTTCTCGCCCTCAGCTGCTCTGTTTTGCCTGCCTATGAGCCCGTGTTCCCCTTCTCCTCATTTAGCCCTCTGTCCAGGGTGCAATTTATGGGGAAAAAAAGCAGAGGAGGGGATGTTTTTTGATCATGCACAACAAAACAAAATATGCAATAATTAAATCCCAAAATAGCAACGTGGATTTCGGTGCCTTATTTAGGTGCCACTTAAATGCCTGCGCTTCTCTCTGATGCTCCAAAAACGGACGTTAGAGGGAACTGAAACATCGCCGCACGGGACGCTAGTCAACACTACACTTAGCAGCAGCTAACGTTAACCTACTGTTAGCTAGCAGCTGGAGTAAACACGGTTAAAATGCTGACAGCTAAACGGTGTAAAGTATGACTGTATTTCACTGTAGAGGATTGTAACACCAGACTGAAGCTGCCGCTGTCTGAAAAACACAGCGATGCCTCGCCAGCCTCGTGGTGCATTTTTTTTTAATATATATCTATATCTTTCGGTTCAGGCACCGTTTTAAGTATCGTATCATGTTGATAAGAGCATTAAAATGAGAAAACATAATGGGACAAAAAGAAATCAAGGGACATTTAGAATACAGAAAAATGTGCGATTAATTGCGAGTTAACTATGACATTAATGCGATTTTTAAATATTTTAATCGTTTGACAGCGCTACTTTAAACCAGTCACAATCATCATGGGCGGTGCTGAGCACCGGACGGAGCCGCTGTAAAATAGTCATGTGAGAGAAAACTCAGATTTACCCTGCAGAGATCTGAGGAGCAGTTAACCAGAGTTTAAAATTCCAACACAAAGAAAGCGGAAGGAAACAGACATACATGCATCTGGCGGAATTTCCGGCGGCACCGGTGCAATCCCGGAAGTGGAATGTCGTGGATATAGACTATCGCAATATTAACCGGCGCAATAAACGCATCACGAAAGGCTGCGACGTATCGCGAAAGACATTCCGAGATTTATCAGTAGAAAAACTGCACTTCAAAATGTAATTGTCATTCCTAATGGTGCCTTTTTTATATTCACATCAATATTCAATTTGTTCAACAAAAGAATGTTGGCGATGATTTCCTTTTTCATTTGTTTTAAATTCAACAAGCAATTAGTTGTAGCAGAATACTGAAAGCAGCAGAAATGCAGAACTGAGTACACTTTAATGTCTTTATTATATCTAACATATTATTTATCGCCAGTAATATTGTTCAATATTCAACAACGTTATCGCATGTCACACATAGTTTCCTCATATCGTGCAGCCCTACTCAAAATGGAATAGCACAACGTGGTGTCAACATAAAATGCTCCCTCCCTCGTCTGCGTCTAATCTCCAACACATGCCTTGGGTCAGCCCAGGCTACATATGAGCTGAGACTGCATTAAGTGTGTAAACACTTCTCCACGCCAGAGCCGCTAAGAAGGCCTAGACTCTTTAGATTAGGGTGTGAGCACAGTAAAGTTCCCCGCTGAGGCATTGTAATGAGCTCTGCGAAGCGTTAAAGTATGCCCCCGTTATCTGCCACTGAACTTCATAAGCAACACGGCTCTGTGAAGGATTTAGGTCTGCACTGTAATATGAAACCAAACAGGAAGAGGCTCACGCTGCTGTAATGAAGGGTCGGCAGTGTCCGGTAGTGCATCCTACTGGACACTAGGGCTGCTAAATATTCTCCACTATACTATACTCCACTACATTCATCTGACAGCTTTAGTTACTTTACACATTTAGATTTTTGCACACAAAACACACGTAGTTTATATAATACAATGTTTTATTATAAATCAAACTGCCGAACAATATAACGGCCCACAAGTCCAGCTGACATGATTCGCTGATTAAACACTTAGTTGATTGACAGAACTGGTTTGGATCGTTTCCAGTTTCTAAAATGTGAGGACTTTTCTGCATCGAGTACTTTTAATACTTGAAGAACATTTTCCTGATGATACTAACATACTTTTACTTAAGTAACATTTTCAGTGCAGGACCTTTACTCGTAACAGAGTCATTTACAGTGTCGTAGTAGTTCTTTTAAGGATCTGAATACTTCTTCCACCACTGTTAATTGCACAGACTTACTCTACTCTCGTCACAATAGGGAGCATCTATAACTTGCATGTGCTTTAGCTCACATGCAGACATGCATTATTGCCAACAGGAGACAATAAGATTATGATTATAAGACACTGAGTGCATACATTTTTATGTATTGTTTCCCCACAGCAGATAATCCTTCACCTTGAGACAGGTCACAGATCTTGGATCAGTATTGTGAGCGCCTGAATATATTGATGTACACACATACAGTATACAAGTGTTGTATGTATTCATCATCAACCTGTATTTAGTTCTCTAGGTACTATTGTGGGCAAGCGGCCGAGATTACACAATATAAAAACACAATACAATTTAGAACACACTACACCAGCAGTGCAAAAAGTGTCAAATACAATGACTGGAATAGAAACAAGGACATGCAAGTCACTAAAACAACTATGTAAAAAATAAAGGACCTAAATTAAATAAATAATAAAAGAATCTAGATCAAATCAAGGACATTTAAATTACAAAAAAACAATTACAACTATTAGATCATTTTGAAATCGTTCTTTCTTTTTTATCGTTTCTCCACACTTGTACGTCTATTTTATATGCTAGTTATGGTATCTCAAGACGAGATACTGTGCCATATTGTCATAAAACACAAACGAAACGTATAGATAAAGAAGTAGAACACGGGTAAATATATTTCATAGCAACAGCATGTTGGTCACATTATTGTGTGTGTGTGTGTGTGTGTTAGGAATGGTGACACTGAGATGAGGAACTCTTTCCCACCAAGAGAGATGGGAACACTCATCACGTCAGGCTCTAAGCAGGTAAGACCACAGCCTAAATTATTAAGTGCTACTCAATTTTACAGTTTATTAATGTTTGTAATTGACTCATTCTGCTCTGGTGCCAATTGATCTCAATAAAGCGTTAATGTGAAGGCTGTCCTTTTTAGGTCACTGGACTAAAATGCATATGAACCGGGGATTTTCCAGGTTTGACTACAGCCTGGAACCGATGTTGTAGCATGTAGGGCTGGGTATCCAATGCAATACTTTTTAGGCACCGACCAAATTGCCTCTAAAGTATCGAGTATCGAAAAATGTCTCGTCATTCAATACCCAATTTCAGTTACTAAGGAGTAAATCTCATCAGCGTCAGTGAGCCGGTAAGATCTAATATGGGGGTGGCGCCTATTAGGGGATCAAGCAGAATTGTTAGAAGTTTCAAAATATGATTTTGCAGTAATAAAGGTTGGGGTTGTAACGGCCATCTGAGTGATCCTACGAGTGTGGAACTCCTCTTCCCCCCCCCCGGAATGGCTGGAACTTATGTCAGACATAGTATCATATGAACACATGCTGACCAGAATTAATAATGAAAATGAAGGATTTAAGTGGTCATGTGATCTTTTTTTGCCTATGGTATTGCTGGTATATTGTGTATTGTACCACTGTGGTTGCTGGATTCATTTAATTAGTTTTATTTTTTTACTATTATTACTTATTTTGATTCCGAGTGTATGTATGGCACTTTATACATATTATTGTACCACAACAATGCTGTCAGTTCTGTTCTGATTGATTGACACACGAATTAAAGTAAAAACTTGAATTACAAAAATAAATATGGGGGTGGCAGTAGCTCAGTCTGTAGGGAGTCGGGTTGGGAACCGGAGGGTCGCCAGTTCAAGTTCACAAACGGACCAAAGTATGGTGGTGGACTGGTAGCTGGAGAGGTGCTAGTTCACCTCCTGGGTTCACCCCCAACTGCTGGGAGCTCCTGTCCATCGACAGCTGCAAGCCCCCTCACTTTTGACATCTCTCCATTTGTGCATGTATAGGACCTGAGCATGTGTGTGTATTTCAGACCTGTTTGTAGTGTGTATTCTAACAGAGTGAAAAATATTGTAATTTCCCTTGTGGGATTAATAAAGTATAAATTATTATAATGTTTGTGATTGGCTGTCTTGTGTTACACCAGTGTTTCCTCTATGTTGATTTTTTTTTTTTTTTAGTGGCGGCCCGCCATGGCAAAATTTCTGCCGCCACGGTATCAGAAATAGGGCAGACGCACAATGTAGTTGCGGTTGCCTTTTTAAATTAGCCTGCCGACATAATGCAGCCCCCGTTGGCTGCCGCTCACATTGCAATTTAACAACAAGTAGAACTATTCAGAGGTTATTGGGACCCGTCCATTTTAACTCCACATACTGCTGTGTTGATGTAGTTTATTGTCACAACGGTCGCTTTCTTCCGAGTCGACTATTAAACGAACCGCTCCACCAAAAACGTCACCGCGGTGGGTCCGTTCTAATTGGACAACAGGTTGTTGTTTGGACAGACTGCTAAAAAAAAAAAAAATCCTAAAGGAAACCCTGTACACGTCGTAGAGACACGCAGGAAACACTCTACGTTACGCACAGGGCTCACATAGTAGGAGCTGAAAAAAAAATGAAAAGATACTGTGCAGTAATGTTGTAATTTCTTTTTGTTTTTATAAAATTGGTATCGAAAAAGAATCTTTTAAGAACCGGTATCAAAGTCACGGTATTGGTATCGCTGCTGGTACCGAACATTTAACAGCCTTAGTGGTTATGGAATTTTTTTTTTTTTTTTTTTTTTTGTGCCTGTCAAGAAGTGCAACAGTCCCAAAAGCTACCGTTGTTGTCTGTGAACTACAGGGCTGTTTGGTGGTGGAGCTGGACCGCAGCCAGCGGGGCTTCGGCTTCAGTCTGAGAGGAGGGAAAGAGTACAACATGGGCCTGTTCATCCTGCGACTGGCCGAGGACGGACCGGCTCTTAAAGACGGCAGGATACACGTGAGTTTTTAGTAAACTGGGTAATACTACTTTGCATTAATGCGTTGCATTAAATGAAATTGATAGGTCTTACTCTGGGGGTTTCAATGTGTGACACTGTGGGCCGCCGTCAGACAAAATTAAGACAACTGCGCCCTAAGTTAAAAGGTTTGGAATTTTTCCCTCCAATTGTTAATATTAGGGCTGTCAAAATGATCGTGTTTTATAACGGCCACTAATTTTTCAAACGGGCGACACGCAGGTTCTGTGATTTCGCTCCGTAGTTTGGGAAATCAGGAGGCTGCAGCAGTAACGTTGTGGACGGTGCTGCCAACGTGGCGACTCTCTCTCTAGATTTAACGACTTTTCAGACCTTCTTAGCGACTTTTAAATATATTCAAATTTATTTCTGGTTTATTCCCATGCATGAAGTCCACAGATCCTCGGTTAAACACTAACCAGCGGAGATGAGACAGCGGAACGAGAGCAGGTCTTGTGTGTCTTATAGTACATCCATGAACGGGAGTGGATGGTTGGCAGGAACAAAGCTCCTTGAGCAGAAATAAATGAAAGTTTCTTTTGAATGGCAAGTTGAGTTCCAAAGCCCTTCCAGACGGTTCTCTCCACAAGAATGAAGTTATTTACATGTACTGTCTATCAATTGAGTTACCACCGGAGTAGTCGAATACCACTAACAAATTTTAAATATCCCTTTTTTAAAGTACATCTAGAACGGATACAAATGTGTGATTAATTTGTGTCTAGTTTGTGTGTAATCACAAGTTAACTAGGACACTAAACACTTAATAATTGTCATTGATTGACAGCCCTTATATAATATATACATTAAAATTGATACGGAAGAAAACTTAAAAACGTGATGATTCGGGACGCTCTGGTCGCTCACCTGGTTGAGCGTGCGCCCCATGTACAGTTCCAAGGCCCAGTCCTTTCTGCAGTGGCCGTAGGTTGGAATCCAACCCACATGCATGTCATCCCCGTCTCTCCCTCTATCCCCCTTTCCTGTCTCCAGCTGTCCTCTAAAGGCTAGAAAAAATCTTTAAAAAAAATAAAAAATCTCATGTAGGTTCTAGAATATTGAGGATCTTTTTTTTTTTTTTTTTTATTGACGTCAGGAAAATGATATCCTTAGGACGTCTAAGTCACACTGAAAATAAGTGTCCATGTGTTCAGATTGTGACATTGAAATGGAGTCTGATTTTCAGACACAAACTGCAGCAATCGGGCGATAAGGGTTTTAAAGTACCTTAACTGTCTCCATCAGCTGTGTGTCACAGAATCGGCTAAACCACAACAACGTATTTCCTGTTGTTCTGAGAACACCGGCGTGCACCCGTCCCTCTCCCTCATTTAGTATTTCTACCTCACGTCCCTCCCACTGTCCCACCTGATCGTTTCCAGTTTCTAAAATGTGAGGAATTTTCTGCATTGAGTACTTTTTACTTGTAATACTTTTAAGTACATTTTCCTGATGATACTTGCATACATACTTTTACTAAAGTAAAAAAATTTTTAACCCTTGTGTTGTCTTCCCGTTGACCATGCAACGTTTTGTTTTTCTGGGTCTAAAATTTAAACTATTTGGTCGTCTTTTTCGACACTTTTGTCGCTTTTCCCAAAGTTTCTGACGTTTTTTTTTTTCTCACTTTTTTCCCCCAATTTTTTTGGTCACCTTTTTCAACGTTATTTCATTTATTTATTTTCAAATGCTATACAATTGAATAAAACGCCCAAATTCAATGAAAGTAATGAACTGATCATTATTTTTTACTTGTGAAGCGCGTTGTATGGAACCATATACGTTATACATTTTTTGGTTGAAAGAATCCTAAATTTCTGACTGTTGAAAATGGACAACAGGAGGGTTAATGCCAGACTTTTACAAGGTATTTTTTATGGTGTGGGGTTAAGTACTTTTACTAAAGTAAAGGATCTGAATGCTTTTTTCCACCACCGCAGGTTGGCGATCAGATAGTGGAGATCAACGGCGAGGCCACCCAGGGCATCACACACACTCGTGCAATTGAACTGATCCAAGCAGGAGGCAGTAAAGTTCACCTGCTGCTTCGACCCGGCCAGGGCTTGGTCCCGGATCACAGTGAGTGACTGCTGTCAGCCGCGTGCATGTACAGTATACACGTTGTTAGCACTGCATTTAGATCTACACTTAGTAGCATATTTACCCTACATGTTTAGAAGCTTTTGTATGGATATGCGTGATAGCAGCAAGGCACTGAGTTTTTTTTTATTTATTTTTTTATTCTCATGCATGTGTTGCGAGCTTCTCTCTTCTTGACTTCTCTCTCCTGTCGTTCGCACTACTTCTATCTGGATCTACCTCTCGTACTCTTTATCTGCTCCTGTTTTCTGCATTGGCACGGCTGTCTATTTCCACCTATTTATCTTTTCCTCCTATAGGTCTGAACTCTTCTTCCACCCTGTGCTTCTACATGAAACCAGAGCATCAATAAAGGCCTCACTGCTTTTCTCGGTCTGTCCCTAATTACCTTGGTAAACCTTGTACTCCTTGTACTTTTGCCTTTGACCTCTCCTTTCAAAGTGATTCATCTTATCAGAGTCAAAGGGTATCATCGTTTTTGTTTGTTCTTTTTCCAACCTGGACCTTATTTTCCTATGTTTTTGTGTGTAAGTGGCCGATGTGAACAACAATCTTTTAAATTGGTCCTGTAGTGAGCGAGAACGCTGTGACCCGGCAGCCGTGAACCGGGCTGCAATGTAACCCTACGGGGCGATTTCGTCACCTAAACTTTTGCCACTGACAGGCTCAGGTTGTTATTCTAAGTGTCTGACAACATTATGAAAAAAGGATCCCTACAGAGAGACTTTTTTTAAAGAGTAAGATCGTCTTCATATAACCAGAAACAGCTCAGAGATCGCTATTGTTAAACCCAACAGACTCCATTTAAATAATCAATACTTTAGCGTGTATAGTGCCAGTATAGTCCCACATGTAAATGGGTGCATCAAGGGTTTATTGAAAAACTAAACCAGATCGGTGATTGTTGAAATAGTGGGAAGACAAACCAAAACGACTTTTCATAGTTTTATTTTGTTTGTGTCGACTTTGAATGAAGTGTATTTTACGATGACGAAATTACTGTTTATTTACATGGAGTCTGGTGGGTTTGGGGATGTTTTTATGTTTCAAAAACAGCCTGGTCTCACAGAATTTCGTGAAATGATCACAAACAGCGCATTACGTGGTGGTGGCACGGAATGTTTGAAAATTCAGTGTGGCCACCATGGAAAACAATGCCAATGTAAAGTCAATGAGAAGATGACGTAGCATTAGGAGCGACTACGGTAGCGAGTAGTATGAAAATGGGTTGGAAAAAGGTTGGTTGGGGTGGTGGATGGGTCAAACAACACAGGACTTTCACCCAGGAGACCGGGGATCGTGTCCCGCATGTCACGTTTCCTAAACCCAACCGTAACCGTCCCGTTCTTTTCCTAAACCCAACCGTAACCGTCCCGTTCTTTTCCTAAACCCAACCGTAACCGTCCCGTTCTTTTCCTAAACCCAACCGTCCCATTGTTGTCCCGCATGTCATGGAAACGTAAGCCCACCCACGACCTTTTCCTTAAGTTAAGGGGCCGTGTTCATTTCACAGAATTCTGTGAGATCACGTTGTTCAGAAAAGGATCTTACTCTTTGACAGAAAGGTCTATCTCTGTAAGGATCCATTCCATGATGTTGTGAGACACTTTTAACAATAATCTGAGCCTGTCAGCGGCAATACAAGCACTTTTTGGGGACATAAATTGAAGGTGCGCAATTGCCCAATAACTTGCATTGTAGCTTGTTTTGCTGACTGCCGACTGCAGCGGTCTTGCTTAGTACTGGACCAATTTCAAAGATTGTTGTTCCCATCAGTCACTAAGACACAAAAACACGGGAATATAGGGTCCGGGTTGAAAGAAAAAAAAAAAAACGAAGTTACTCTGTAGGTGTTGTTCTCTGTCCCTTCCTTCATCCCCATGATCAATCTGAAAACAAAAGCTCAGTTAGCAGAGTTCTTCTTCAGCCGGCTGAACCAAAGCAGTGAGTCCTCGAGGAATGAACAGACCTGCAGGAGCGCTGGGAGGCTTCAGAGCTCTGCAAGTTATTTTTTTGTTTTAAGGGTATTGCGAAAGACCTGGGATGCCACTGAACACACACCTCATCCTGAATGAAGATGGAGACCTGGAGAATAATCCTTAACTCGATATCGATCAGTGAGTGACGAGCGGTAAAAGGATCTGTGTGCATTCACTGGCATCAACCTTTGAATCCAAAAGACCACGTTAGAATGAATTTCTATGAGTTATCGCTCCTAGAAATCCAAAAGCTCATTTCAGCCCCACTTTAAGTTCATCACTCTTCTTTTTCTCTCTCTGGTTTTCTGCTGCATATATCTGCTCTCAATCACAGCTGTGCATTTCTTATCAGCAAGGGGGGATTGAAACGTCAGTGCTGGGGGAACGCTAGCACCTTTTCCATTGACGGCTATGTCGCCGCCTGATGCATATCTCAAACAAGGCAAATATTTCGAGCGATATCACAGAGGGTTATTACAGAAAGCGAGCGGGGCGGACATCTTTTTTCACAATATGAGGATATTGTGCTTCTGTTGCATGACATGTTTAATCATACATTTTTTGTATTGAATGTGTGAAATAATATTTTAGCTCATGCAGACAGTGGTGGGAGAAGTATTCACATCCTTTACTTAGGTAAAGGTACTAATACCACACTGTAAAAACACTCTTACTGTTACAAGTAAAGGTCCTGCATTTAAAAAATTTTACTTAAGTAAAAGTATGCAAGTATCATCAGGGAAATGTACTTGAAGTAATTAAAGTAAAAGTACTCAGTGCAGAAAAATCCCATTTTAGAAACTGGAAACGATCCAAACGGTTCTGTTAATCAACTAAGTGTTTAATGGTCTAATCACTTCAGCTGGACTTGTAGGGCGTTATATTGTTGGGTAGTTTAATTTATAATAAAACATTGTATTTTATAAACTACATGTGTTTTGTGTGCAACAATCTAAATCTGTAAAGTAACTAAAGCTGTCAGATTAATGTAGTGGAGTAAAAAGTAGAATATTTCTCTCTGAGATGTAGCAGAGTAGAAGTAGAACGTGGCATGAAAAGACTCAGAATTGTACCTAAGTACAGTATTTGAGTAAATGTACCTAGTTACATTCCACCGCGGGATGCAGACACCTAGAGTACATGCATTGTTGCTCAGCTCAAACGTTTTCTTACTTCCCATTACTTGTTTCTCAGGTTCCAAGGACAAAGTAACCATTCCAACCTCAAGCTTTCCCAGACTCTCTGTATCCGACGGGCAGTCGGCTCCAGCCTCTCCATCCTCTGTCTCCCTCTCGGCCTCGGAACTGTCCCCATCTTCGCCCAAAACGGCCGCCCCTGAGGAGTTCTCCGGGGGGGATCCCAGGGCGCCGGGGTCCCCTGGCGCCGGGCAGGAGCACGCCAGGCAGGCTAACAGATCGAGAGGACAACAGCTCTCTCACCAGAACCATAAGCGCACCACCAGCCCCAGCACCCACACCGGAAAAACAAGCAGGAGTGACTCCAAGCCCTCTAGTCCCATGCGAGCCTCTGACGGCAGGGCAGAACGCCAGGACCGCTCTCAGAGCCCCAGGAAAACCGAGCAAGGCCACAGCGGATCCGTGGAGGATACGGGGAAAGACAGAAAAGCCCAAGGGCAGCATAGAGACCACCGCTCCTCTAGCCCCAGGAAGAGCTCCAAGAGGGAGCCGGACCCCGCTGTGCCTCTGAAGAACCTGGAGGAGCCCCAGAGTCCCCGGCGTCCAGCTGGCCAACAACCCAGCGCTGCCTCTGGAGAGGGCAAAGACCGGAGGTACAAGGAGGAGGATGCGGCCTACTGGCAGGAGAGGGGGGCCACAGAGAGCGGAGACAAAAGCTCGGGGACTGGTGAACGCAAGAAGAGCAAAAGGGCCGAGCAAGAGGCAGCGGCACAGAAATCCCACTCCCAGACTCACAGGGAGAGGGCTGGTTCAGACGCCGATAGTGGCACCCTAAGCCGGAGGAGCAGAAGGGAGAAGGGGGATAAGGAACGTCAGGAAAGCAAGTACCACGGGCCACCTGAAGAAGTGAACAGAAAGGATCCCAGAGGTTCGAGCAGTAGCATCCAGGACCCCAGCTGCAACGGGACCGCCACCAGCAAGAAGGCTCCCATCACCCCCGGTCCGTGGAAGGTTCCCAGTTCTGCAAAGATCCAGTCCCAGGCGGATATCGATATCTGATATCCTCCCAGGACTCTCTGCGAACATTAAGAAAAAAGCTGAGCCACTAAAAGATGTACTTTTCAGGATGGAAGGATTTTTATTTTTTATTTTATAGCAATCACGGACAAAGCAGATCACTGTGTAACCAGCAACATGGCTTCTCATGATTATTTTTTTTCTTTTTCCTTTATTTTTTCACCCAAGTTTGCCTCGGTCAGTTTACATCCAGCTGCTGACAGTACATGCTCGTACCGACGGGAGCGTTTGTACTGTGCGAAGACGTGCTTGTAACAGGTTGGTTCTGAGGGAGATTTTTATTTTTTTGGGATGCTACACTGAAGTCTTTTTTGTGCCAATCAGAGACTCCGGTTATAAAGAAGCTGCTCCGTATTGCACTCACTGTGAGACCGTTTGTGGGTAATGAGACGTACTGCTCTCCCTGTCTAGCCGCCTCGATGAAGGATCCTGCTTTGATTTTTTATTTTTATTTTTTTTTTTGTCACTTTGAAGTTTGGAGACAGTCACTCGGCTTTTCTTCCGGGCGAGATTGATTCACCGTTGCTGTCACTAGAAAGCGAGGCTGCTGAGTTTCTCTTAAAAATCATCTGCAAAAGGGTGAAAGTATCTTCTACTGACTTTTTTTTTTTTTTTTTCTTCTTCCCCCCCGAGAGCCAGACTAGAATCGTGAAGTGTATGGGTGACTGTATTCATGCACATTAAACAACTCTCTGATCCCGTAAGCTTATCAGAGGGTAGACAGACTACACCGGAGCTTTATATGCATCAATCAGCAGACCAGATACTTGTGGTTATAGTTCTAATGTTTGTTACATGTGTGTTGATATTAAAAAAAAAAAAAAAAAAGCATAATGTAATTTATTGAAATTATATGTGAGCAAAAACTGTTAGTACACATATCCATGTTGAGTCATTTCATTTTCGATGTGGACTTAATGCTGGAAATAGAATGCATAGATAAGCATTATCACCTAAAACAGTAACACTGAAATCTATACGTTCTGTTTCTAAGATGTCGTGGTCTGTGAACGGTCACACAAGCCTGATTTCATGATGTGGTCTACTGTTAGCAGCTCTGTGTTTTAGATCCTATGCCTATGTGTATGTATACAAGCTGACTGGTAGGCCTGTGTCTTTTTTTTTTTAAGATAACGCATATGTAGCAGCAACTATACTTAATCCGAAACATATATCGTTTAACAAAGTGACTACGCATATATTGACACATACTTTAGACGAGTAACAAAGAGCGTGATTGTAAGAAGTGAGACCTCTGCCTTCAACTTCCAATGAAAACTTTGAGATTTTTATTATCACAAATGTAGGCACAAAAAAAACATATCCCCTTTTCCCCCTCATTCTAACCTCTCAAATCTATTTTTGATCCATTTGTTTTATTTAGTACATAACCCATAATGTGAGAAAAATATTTGTTTCATTTGTTCGTCATTAACAACATCATGGCTGTTTTTTGTTTGTTTTTTTCATTATAAATAAAGCCAGACTCCCTAAGAATGCAGTTATATTTTCCACACAATGAGGGAAAGTCATCACAATATGCTTCCCTTTAATGGTTGCACACAGTGCATAATGTGAAAATGGCTTGACTGCTTCTTTAGGAGTCCTATTTAAAATTGCTCTATAAAGATTATCAAATTTAATCAAACAGGTCCTAAATGGAGAAAAAAAAAGTTTTTTATATATATATATATAGCAGTATATATATATATGGATCACAAAATTTAGTGTTGTTTAAATGTTGCTACTGTGTGGAGTACAGAGACATCTAGTGGTTCATAAAGTGCTATTCACCAACTAGTCATTGTTTGCTCGATGGTGTTTTAAGCCCCCAACGTCTCCTTCCAGGCAGCGCTGCGACCGTTGACTTCAAGGCACCTAACCCTGAACCGTAGCCTTATCGGCCTGTTTTAAGGATGTACAGAAGAAACCCATGCATTGGTCTGTGAAACCACTTACTAATTTATTGTCCACTTTGTTGTTTATATGATGGGCTACTGTATAATTTACTGTTCATTCCATTACCGTGTATGATACCGTGGCCTTGCATCGCTCCAACATATATATACATATATATATATATTAAAAAGTCTTTTAGTTTTGACATCATGGTAGTTGTAAATGTTTATAAATTGTACAGCACCTGTATAAATATTTGCCTTCATGCAGAAAAAAAAAAAAAAAACCCTCTGTAAATCGTTTCATTATTTTTTTAAGGGAGCTGAGAGAGGAAATGATATACTGTAAAATGGGTGAAAAGAAATAATCTGGTCATGGCGTTCTGTTCATGCACTGATAAATAAAGGTTTACTGAATAAACATGACTCAAGTATTTTTGTTTTCCGTGGATTCAGAGAAGCAAGTACTGTATATCCTATTGATCCTATACTTATCTTTGGACAGTATAGCGGCCTGTCACAAGATTCACAAGTTCCTTTTTGCAACTTTAATATTACAGTTTTTAAACTTTAAACTGTTTAAACTTCTTTGACTGCCACCACAGATTCTCTTAAAGTCATACTATGTAACTTTTCCCTCTTCGGTCCCCCTACAGGTTGTCTGAAGAGGGAAAAGTTACATAGTATGCCTTTTTAAAAGAGCGGTTCACATTTTTCCAAGTTGATCTTAAACCAATAGTCAGGCACCTATATAAACACTGAAACAAGGTTTTGCTTGCTGCAATCATTCATCCCGTTATTCTGGTCTGATTCTGGCCATTTAAAGGTTGTTTCCAATGTAGTGATTACGGAGAAAATTCCCAGTCCTCGTTTTGTGCTAAAATGCATTCATAGTTTATGAGAAACTAATAGGCTATTAGTCAGCCTCTTTAGGCTGGCTTAGTAGCTCAGTCTGTAGGGAGTTGGGTTGGGAACCGGAGGGTTGCTGGTTCAGGTCCCTGTACTTCTTGTGTCTTGAGCAAGGCACCAAACCTTTCCAGCAGTAGCAGCCCCCTCCCTCTGACCATCTCTCCATTTGTGCATGTATAGGACCTGAGCATGTGGGTGTATTTCAGACCTGTGTGTTCTAACAACAGAGTGAAAAAAAAGAAATTTCCCCACTGGGGATCAATAAAAAGTATACTTTAAATCTAGGCTCATATTGACTTCCAATAAACGCTGAAATGTATTCTGCAAAGAACAAGGACTTTGGATTTTGTCCCCTATATACCTTTTTCACGGCAGACATGTTGACATAGTAGGAAAAGCACAGGTGTATTCTAAACCATTAATGATGGCTGCATTCCACTTAGGAGAGGCCCTGGTATTGTGCATGCTGACTCACTGAAATAGCTCACTGGGACACTTGATGGAATTGAGCCATCGTTAAGGTTATACATTTCAGCTGTGCTTTTCCTACTATGATGAGTCAAAACATGTCTGCTGTGAAAAAGGTCCATTACTTACATTGAAAGTACATAAGGAAGGGATCTCTTAATGACCAATATAAACATATAAGGTACAGCAAGCAAACCTGTTTTAATGTAGCCTACATACAAGACAGCCTTGAAAAATTGTGAACCCATCCTTTAACACAAGTCAGCCTTGTTTGGTTCCTCCAGAGAGTATATAAGTATGTCGTTGTGAAGTTGAATGTAAATATTAGCTTGTTTTAACAGTCTGTTCTGCTCATAGACTGTTAATATATACAGTCTATGGTTCTGCTTCACATTGATAACGACTGTAAACGGCGAAGCACTGCCTCTCGCGGCTGTGACTATAAATAAACCATGACGTCAGCTGAGCAGAAGTGAGTGCGTGCGTTGCCGCACGCAGTCAGCACAGAATACTCAAAGTCCCGTGCAGCTTTGCGATATCAATATACTACATTACCCACAGCTCCATGTGTTACGCGTGCGCAAAAGACCCAATATACTGACATGAACTACAAAATAACGGCAGTTGGACTACAACATTTCGCGCACCTGCGCAGTGGGAAACCCGAGTCCTTTTAAATGTACTGTACGTCCAAAGATGGCAGCTCAAGTCGATTTGCTCCGTGCCAAAGTAGAAGAAGGAAATGTGAGGATTGACAGTCTGGATAGATTCATTAGAGAGAAGAAAAAGAAGAAGAGAAGGGACCTGTCGCCGTCCGCTGACAAACGGGACAAGTGTGTGAAAGAAGCGAAGAAAGTGAAGCTCCATCAGCACCCAAACCAGCAACACGCTGAGCCCCGGACCCAGCAGCCGCATCAGCTGCAGCAAAATCTGAAATCCCACAAGTTCAGCGCAGATAAACATGTCCTGCACAGTCGCCACCACCACCACCACCACAACCGCAGTCTTACCAATGGTACCAAGAACCTGCAGCCGACTTTGCCTCCTCCTCCTCCTCCGCGGGAGGTACCGGAGCAGCTGCAGAAGAAGCGAGCGGTGCTCCCCGAACCACCTGCGCTCTTCACTTTCACGCCTCTCAAAATGGTCAAGGCCAAGCCTCAGGAATTCAAAGAAAAGCACCGGGATAAAGACCTGAAACTGAAGCTCAAGAAGGAAAACACCGAGACGAATGTGAAACACGCAGAACTGAAGAAAAGCAAGGGTGAGTTTGATTATTTTATGCATATACAAAAAGGGGGCTGGGTTCCTTATTTAGAAATGGAATATAGCCTATATTTGTTTTAGAGTTTCCCAGAGGGGTGTCCGGGGTCAACATAAGTCTTTGACAGGTTGCAACAGGTTTACAATGTCCACTTAATATGTCTAGTAGGCTACTATAACAGTATGTACAATTAGTCTACAATTAGTGTTTTGGTAGCAGATTTCAGTAACTTTTACCTGCTCTCTAACAGGTAAGGCACACATAGTGCCATTAAAAAGAACTAAATATATGCTGACAAAATCTCATTCATTTGTGGCCTGTGGTCCTGTGTAAATGATTTGAAGGTGCATGACAATAGATAAGCTGTGTAACTTATATGTACAATATTGTTGTTAGTGTGGGTCAATATGCCAATATGAATCACCATTGCTAAATGAATGAATTATGCATTGTTTTTAGAAAATAATCAGATGTAGGGTTCAACAAGGTTACAGAGCAAAATACCCCCTCAGTTTCCCCTCACCATCTCCATGTACCCTGCCCCTCTGACCTTTACTTATTCCTGTATCTGTAGAGCCAAGGCCCCACAATGAGAATGGCAAGTCTCTAACACTGGAGGAATATCTCCTGAAGAAGAAAAAGAAGAAGAAGAAGCACCGTGAGGACGAGCACAGTGGCAAGAAGGTCCGATACATGCGCAACAAAGCCGTTCAGACTGTGTGTGCAGGGCTCGGAGCAGATCTCAATCTGCCCGTTTGCCCTGATCCATCTCTGCCCGGCACCGTGAAGCACGAAAGCGACTGCCAGCCTGGCAGAGACTCTTTCGAGAACCACCAACCCTACCTCCACGCTCTCAAACTGGGACACGTCCCCTTCCTGTCCCACCAAGACCACTACATCCGCAGCTCCTGCCTCCAGACAGGCACCTGGTGCGGACGCTTCATGCACGAGGAAAGGCAAGCCAATGGCGGGGGATCCGTTCTGCATGCCTATGCTGACGAGATAGCTTGTCTCAGCCCGGCTGAGATGGAGTGCTTTGCCCAGGAGTTTCTGGAGTTGGCCTTTGCGGAGAAGCCTCGAGGTGCAGCCTCGTATGCCTTGGCAGTGGTGCACAGAGCAGCCGCCTTCCTGCCCGACTTCCTGGACTACTTTGCCTTCAACTTCCCAAACACACCAGTCAAAATGGAGATACTGGGCAAGAAAGACATTGAGACTACCACCATTGCCAACTTTCACTCTCAGGTATGTTAAAAGGCAACTGGTCTGTGTGGCTCTGACAGAGGCGTTTGCATTGCACTCAACACCTGCACTTTTATCACAACCAAATACAGGAGTCATTTAGTATTCAGCTCAAACAGCAGGTTTCTTTTTTGAATTTAAAAATGTAGGGCCGCAACAAACAACTATTTTCAGTATCAATTGATATGGCTGTTGAGTAAAAAAAATTTAGGAAAATAGTGAAAAATGCCCAAGTTGACATATTCAGGCTTGTTTTGTCCAACCAGCTGTCAGAAACCAAAAATAGTTTCAGTTAACTATCATAGAAATCTTAAGAAAACCAGCAAATGTTCACATTTGATAACTTGGAACCAGAGACCTTTTGCTTAAAAAGCTTTAAAAAATGACTTAAAATGACAAATCAATCATCAAAATCGTTGCTATTTAATTTCTCTAGTCTAAATCACAATATATTGCTGGTGTGCAGTGGCATAGAATAGCATGTTGCAATGTATTAAACGTCATTTAGGCATCACAGGGTCAGTTATAGTCAGACCTCATATTGCATTTTGAGAGGCAAAGTGATAATAATGCATAATAACGGAGAGACTTTTTAGAAGAGGAACTCTAAAATTAAGCATTATGGATTTTGGTTACCCTGTTATATTACTGATACAAAACACAATTGATTTCAGTTAAGAAACTAAAAAGAATATACATTAGTAACTTAGTTCCTTTAGACATGGCATATGTACTGACTGCAGTGCCCACCCAGTAGTTAGTTTTTAGAGAGATCTAATGGGGTGGCTTTTGCCTGTCGATGCAGAGTTATACCTACAGTACCAGCACTGTCTAAGAAAGATGGCGGAGGGCAGCGGTGGCCTAAAAAAGTTAGAGAAGCGAGCTTGTGACAGGCCGTTCGGGACGGGAGGTCGCCGGTTCAATCCCTAGACCGACAGGACACATCTAGGTGTGGAAAGTTACAAGCACTGGGGCTGCCCTTGAGCAAGGCCCTTAACCCAAAACGGCTCCAGGGGAGCTGCTCAGTGGCCAGCAGATCAGACTGTGGTTGTACTGGGCAGCTTCTGTAACAGCCCTGAAAAGGGGAGTAGTTGAATGAAAGATGCACGGACACAAACTTTCCTCAGATCATATGTGTAATGACTAATGACTATAACACAATACAACATACACAATACATACAATTCCTCTGCTGCATATCTACAGCACTGAAATATACCAAGCAAACAAATACGGCAATACACAAGAGATACAAAATAAAATGATGCTGATAACATATAGCACTCACAATTACGCCCTTTAACAGTACTCCGTACATTACGGAAACGTATACAGAACATACTACGACACGTACAACGTCTCTGCATGGCTATGTGTGTAACTGTGTGAATGTGATCAGAGGCGTACCTGCAAAAGCGAGGCTTCCTCTCAGTGAACCTTCCCCGAGTAAATAAGGGTTAAAAAGAGAGAGGGGGAGAAACCAGTATGTGTGCCAGTATGTCTGCCTGTGTAAAGTTTGATCTTCAGAGAACACAGAGAAAGCTCGGCTGGTTTCTGTTTACGCATGGTAAGTAGACCTAGCTTGATAATTTCACTATGGGGTGGGGGGGGGGGGGTCCAGAGAATACGTTAATGCTTTGAGAGCAGAATAATTGCACTGAAGTGCTTTGCTGTATCTACTGCACTTTACTGGGCTCAGTGCTGTATATAAAACTGCATCTTGTAGGCCTTTGGATGGGAAACATATTATAATGACAACAGTGTTCACACACCAGGATAATAACGTTATGCAGGCAAACCTTTGCTATAATGTTTACAGTCTGGCATATTTTCTATGCAGTTACCTACACATTGGTACAGTAGCTGTGAGTCATAATAATAATGAATCTGCATATACTAGTATAAAACTCACAGGCTGCGATGTGCAGCTTATCTCCCAGACACACTCCACACAAGCATGTAAGGAATCCATCAGTGTGACTGTGTGTGGATTATTCAGAGTAAAAAAGGATCTGTTAGGTATGATGTGCTGCTGTAGCTTCTTCACAGCCAAATTCTACCTCCTAGCTTAAAGGATTATGTCAGACAAAAGTAATATTGTAGGTAACATACCGCTTCCTCAGAGCAGTAATTTTGTTTTGCTCAAAGCAGAACAGTGATGACAATACCAGTGGTGTAGTCTACATGATACGCAGGTATACGCAGCATACCCACTAAGAAAGCTCCAGGATTTCCATATACCTACTTAAAAATGTGCAATGGCACGTAGCAAACTACTACAATAGTACTTTCCATTATAAGAATTTTGATATATTTTGAATTGTCGTGTGTTTTTTCTTCTTCGAATAGGCTGAATAAAGGTATTTTCACCGTAAAATGGTGCAAAAAAAGTGTGTCAGAATGCAGGAAATGAAGTCTTTGACGCTCAAAATGTCCCTGGGGGAAGAAACCCAGACCCCCCCACTGTGATACCCCCCCCCAAAAAAAAGGCCCATTCTGTGTGTGTGTGTGTGTGTGTGTGTGTGTGTATATATATATATATATATATATATATATATATATGCCCGTACAGTATACCCTCTACAATACATTAGACTACACCACTGGACAATACCAAGGAAGTCAGGAAGTTTCGGTAAAGCATTAGCAATAATTCTTGTAGATAGATCCACATACATATTAAGAAAAGAAATTCGTTCTAAAAATATTTTAGGGTTGCTTCTTATTTGTACAATTTACAGCATACGTTCTCTGAGAATCTCTCCAAGCAAAATTGGCATTGTAACTTAACTTGTTCTTAAATCTGTCCCTTTTTATATATTTGTATAGTGTCTTTTAGAGACTTGTTTATATTTATTTATTCAGCTGTTTCGCGCTTTTGCACTGATAGGTCTTGCATCCAATTTCGTACGTACATGTTCAATGACAATAAAGAAACTCGTACTCTAAAATGTCCCTAATTGATATCCAATCTGGACCTTGTGAATTGGAATGGAATCGATTCGGGAAAACAATGGCGATGCCCGGCCCTAATTAGCATATAGCTTATATACAGTATACATCATTGATTAGTGTGTAGAACCGACTGGGACACGTTGAATGACATAAGCTGTTTCTCCTGTCCTAGGTGAGCCGGACTTACTGTTCAGGAACCTACCGGTCCGGACCCATGAGGCAGATCAGCTTGGTGGGAGCTGTGGATGAGGAAGTTGGAGACTTTTTCCCAGAGTTCCTCGACATGCTGGAGGAGTCACCCTTTCTCAAGGTTGGAAAAAAAATTATTTTTATCATTTTTATGAATATTCTAAGGGGAGTTTGTACTCTTGTGATCTTATGTAGTAAACCACAGCACGGCAGTCACAGCAGGAACAATGTTTTTGCTCTGACTGCCAACTGATTGGAGGACTTAAACTCAGAGTGCATCCATATCCTGTGCATCCTCCTCTAGACCTCAGGCCAGAATCACTTAATATGCTGCATTCATTATGTTTCTCTCTGGAAGATCAGTAAGAAGTACCATGTACCACACTCCATATTAACTCCATTACTGATTTATTGTTGTAACCTCTGTTCAGTCTGTTGTACTTTTCATAGTCTGGCATCACCAGCCCTATCTCCACAGCGCTCTGGAGATAGGGATGGCTACACCACATATACATTCTGGGATAGGAGAAAAAAACGCTCTGGGTTCTTTGCATTTCTTTAAACCAATCACAATCGTCTTGGGCAGCGCTAAGCTCCGGACGTAGCGACGGTGGCTCTGCAAAATAGTCTCTGGAAGGAACTTGTTTTGGTGGAACATTTGCACCCCGCAAAAGAAAACTGTAAAAAAAAATTTACGTGTGTGTGTGTGTGTGTGTGTGTGTGTGTGTGTGTGTGTCCACAGATGACCCTACCATGGGGAAGCCTCTCCAGTCTGAAGCTGGACTGTCGGTCTCAGAGTGACGATGGGCCCATCATGTGGGTGCGACCGGGGGAACAAATGGTACCCACCGCTGACATGCCCAAGTCTCCATTCAAAAGACGCAGGTACTGTACAGCCCCAGCTGCAAAGGCAACAGTCCCAGATCCACATGATAGAAACATAGTTGTTATGGAAATATAGGTAAAAACTGTTATGTGATCATGAGTTTAGGCATGCTTGTGAAAGTGTAGACTTAAAACCTGTCTTCTTGTTCTTTCCCTAACCCCCCCCCCCACACCACCACATATTCCCATCTTTTTGGCTAGGTCCATGAATGAGATCAAAAACCTCCACTACCTGCCGAGGGCCAGTGAACCCAGAGAGGTTCTGTTTGAGGACCGGACTAAGGCCCATGCTGACCATGTAGGCCAGAGCTTTGACTGGCAGAGCACCGCTGCTGTGGGGGTTCTGAAGGCGGTGCACTTTGGAGAATGGTGAGTGTCTATTGATATGCCTTAACAAAAATTAGAGATGCACCGGTTACAATTTTCTAGGCCAATTCCGATTTCCAATTTTGTTGGAACTCCAGTTTGATTTAATTTTTTCTAACCACTTTACAGCACACACAAATATTTATTGTCTATCTTTTCTTTAATAGAACATTTTACATTTTGCATAGAAAATTTTTTGAACAGATAACTTTTTAACAGATCACTATAAAATAGAACTTTATAAATTACTCCTGGTGTGGGAAATTCACACACATCTGAAGTGCAGTGTTATGGAAGAACCATTTCCTTCTTTTCACATCCAATATCCAACTTAAAAAAAAGGTGATATATTTAGCAAACTAAACTTCTGTATGAAAACAGGTAGTAGCCGAATCCAGAGTTATTAAACTAGGCATGATGAACGTGCATAATGAACGCGGCCATGCACTGCGCATGCTCATATGACGGTTCTCCCGAGGTCCTATAGCTGTAATAATGGATATATCTAATGGTTGTAATTCACCATGTGTTCTATTAATAAAGCCATGGTATTATCTTATGATACATCCAAGGGATGTATGGATGTATGTATGCTGTAAAGCTTGTAACATGGCTGTAAAGTCATTAGCGTTTCCCAAACTGCCGGGGCTATCGGCTAGTAGCTAACATCAGCGGTAGCTAGCATGGGTGTATTAAGAACGGCAACACTGTACATAGCAATAATAATAATAAGTTTATTTGATATAACACCTTTTACAGGCAGTCACAAAGAAAAGAAAGAAAATAAGCAAGGGAAAAAAAGAAAATAATAATTGAACGACCAATGAAAATCAACGATTAAAACCCAAAGTTTACAAACATGAGTCAAAAGCGAATTTAAACAAATGTGTCTTCAGCTGCTTTTTAAAAGCTTCAACAGGGACTGCAGAACGTAAGACAGTAGGAAGGGCGTTCCACAGGTTTGGAGCCACAGCTTCAAAGGAACGGTCACCTTTAGTTTTTAAAAGAGTGCGTGGGACCACCAGTAATCCTTGGTTAGAAGACCTGAGGGACCTGTTAGTAGTGTACGGATGGAGCAGGTCCGAGATATAAACAGGTGCCTGACTATAAGCCAGAATAAGAACTTTTAAATTGGATCCTGAACTTGATCGGAAGCCAATGTAATGAGTATAAAATTGGAGTGATGTGCGACATCCTGCTGGACCTGGTCAACAGCGGAGTTCTGGACCAGTTGTAGACGGTCCTGGGACGACTTGCTGAGACAAGTGAAAATGGAGTTGCAGTAATCAAGCCGGGATGATATAAATTAGAGCCCGACCGATCTATCAGCGGGCCGATATTATTGGCTGATATTAGGCATTTGCCAAACTATCGGTATCGGCATTTATAATGGCCGATACATTTATTTAAATTTTTTTTTTTTTTTCATTCATCAGAATCATTTATAATGACACGTAAATGATTCTGATAAATGAATATTTAAAAAATAAAATAAAAACGGACAAAACATGTTATGAGTGTTGGCGTCCACCACAGGGCGCTCTACAACGTCCCTGTTGGCAACATGCTTTCTATTTGTTATTGTGTTTTTATACATTTTATTTATCAGAACTTTAATATAATTTGATGTTCCTCTGTTCTGTTGTGACAATAAAAAAAACAAGTTTATTTTTAAACTGCATTGTCATATTATTTTAGTGAGGACTCATAAATAACTACAAATAACTAATGTTAGGGAAATCTGTTTATGTTTTGTTCTGGATTTTCTGGATTTTCTTTTTTAAATGTATATCAGCCGATATATCGGAATATCGGATTTTTAAATCATCAAATCCAGTTCTTTTACATCCTTGATCTGACTGGCATAAAATCGGCATATGTCGGACTGACCGGCCGGTCGCCGGTCATGGCCGATCACGTGAAAAACGGCCAATTCTGGTCACCAGCCGATCAATCGGTGCATCTCTAACAAAAATGTTGGGACGCAGTCGTTTATGTTCGCAATGACATGTGTTGAGAAATGTCTGTGTGTTTTATGCTTTTTTTGTAATGTGTTACAGGAATAACCGACCTCGGATAACTAAAGACGTGGTGTGTTTCCAGGCGGGGGACTTCAATGAAGTTGTCCAGAGGCTGCAGCTGGATCTGTATGAGCCACCAGTGTCTCAGGTACATTATCCTTTAGGATGTGTATGTCAGATAATATCTCCGTGGTCCCCAAAAAATTACAAAGTCGCTGGTGTGATGAATCAAGGTCAAAATGTAGACTTTCTTCAGGAAAGATAACGGAGTCACTGGTGTGACGAATCAAGACTTTAATTCATGCTGCATGGAGAGGAGACCTGTAAATAGTGTCCTCCTCTGCCCTTTAGAGTGGCTTTTTTTTAACACCCTTTGCCTTTTCCCCGGGCAAAAGACTTTTGATGTCAAACTCTTAAGCGTGATTTATCGTGCAGAGGCTCCACGCAGAGCTTTCACCGTAGCCTACATAAGTGGCCTAAAGTTAATGCTTGTGCGTTGGTGTGTGTGTGTCAATCTCATTAAAGGTCCCATGACATGGTGCTTTTTGGATGCTTTTATATAGACCTTAGTGGTCCCCTAATACTGTATCTGAAGTCTCTTTTATATAGGCCTTAGTGGTCCCCTAATACTGTATCTGAAGTCTCTTTTATGTAGGCCTTAGTGGTCCCCTAATACTGTATCTGAAGTCTCTTTTATATAGGCCTTAGTGGTCCCCTAATACTGTATCTGAAGTCTCTTTCCTGAAATTCAGCCTTGGTGCAGAATTACAGCCACTAGAGCCAGTCCCACAATGAGCTTTACTTAGGATGTGCCATTTCTGTGTCTGTAGCTTTAAATGCTATTGAGGATGAGAAGGGGGGCAAGGTGGAGGGTGGGGGTGTGGCCTTGACCAACTGGGCCAAATTCTCTGGACGGGCAAAGCAGAGAAAGGGGAGGTAACCTTTCTCCTTATGACATCATAAGGAAGAGATTCCAGATCGGCCCATCTGAGCTTTCATTTTCTCAAAGGCAGAGCAGGATACCCAGGGCTCGGTTTACACCTATCGCCATTTCTAGCCACTGGGCGGGCTGGGGGAACGCATATTAATGTTAAAAAACCTCATAAAGTGAAATTTTCATGCCATGGGACCTTTAAGAGAACATCAGGGCCAGTGTGTGTTTGTGGGGAGTGTGTGGTAGAGCAAGTGAGAGAGTGACGGGTACCGACTCTAGAGTCATAGTGAGAGAAACAAAGTGTCTCCCCTGTTCTTTCTGACCACAGTGGGAAATCTGTAGCAGGGAAAGTTAACCCTCTCCTTGATTTCATGTTGTTTGTAGGAGGAAATGCAACGCTGCCAAGACACGGCCAAGCGAAGTGCGTCACAGCGACGTGTAGTTACATTTTTTGAGAGATGCACGTCAGACTGGGGCGTAGGGTCTGTGTCTCTATGTACCTACGTACGTACGGCATAGATTTAACGCAGAAGCATAAATAAATTATTAATTATTAATTAAATTATTAATAAATTACCTCTCAGTTAACTGTCAGACTCTCATCTGACAGACTCCCACACATCATCAAAGTGAACACATTGAGTACAAAGTACAATATGAGGAAAATATGCAATTTGCGATAATGATATTACTTGATAAATAAACAGATAGGCCTATTAAAGTGTATTCAGTTCTGCTGCTTCCAGTATTCTGCTAAAATACAACAAATTGCATGTTCAATTTAAAACAAATGAAAGGAAATCCTTTCTAACATTATTTTATCTAACAAATTGAACATTGAATTAAACATAAAAGGCAGCACTAAAAAAAGGCTTAACAGTTACACTCAAACGTTTTTCACCGATATTCTCTTTTATCTAACACAATAAATCTCTTGAGTGTCTTTGTGATTGCCTTTCGCAATGCGTTTATTGCGCCAGTTGATATCGCAAAGACGATAAATGAACGATATATTGTGCAGCCCCAGTACAAAGATCTAAAATCTCTCTCTGCACAAAGTTAATTTCCCACGCTTCACATCACTTTGTTTGGTTATTATACTACAGATAGCATATCCTGCTCAAATGTTAAACATGAAACGACCGTGTGTCTTCATGCAGTGTGTCCAGTGGGTAGACGATGCCAAGCTCAACCAGCTGAGGAGAGAAGGCGTCCGCTACGTCCGTGTCCAGCTGTGTGACGACGACATTTACTTCATCCCACGGAACGTCATCCACCAGTTCAAGACGGTGTCTGCAGTCTGCAGCCTGGCCTGGCACATCCGCCTCAAACAGTACCATCCGGAGGGGAAGGCCAGGGAGGAGGACCAGCGGCCCAGTGATCTCAGCCCCACCTCAGGGCGATTCTCTTTCTCCTCCCCTGCCAGGCCCGACGCCACCGTAACCCCCTGTGCCCGGCCACAGGGAGACAACACCCAAGGGGGCGTGGCCAAGACTGAAGAGCCAGAGTTCCAGAGGCCAGCAACACCTCCCCAGGAGCCTCAGCCGGCCCCCCCGCAGCCCACCAAATCTGCCCACTTGCCCCCAAGACACCAGAATCCCCCCCTTTCCTTTGAACCAGTCCACTCTGGATGTACACCTTCAAAAGAGCCCACCCTTCCGAAAGCTTTCAGCCACACAGCGGAGTTCCCGAAATGACCTTTAAATGTTGATAAAATGTTTCCGTATGTTTTTCAGCCAAAGGGACTTAATGGGACAATGTAAAACATTTTGTTCTTTTTGGACAGCACCTGAACTCTCTACTGTCTCATTCAAAAGGTGTGTATCGTGTAAAGAAACTATTCATTTTAGACTGATAATATGAGTTGCCACACTAAAGCTTGATTTATGGTTCTGCGTTGAATCTGCGCTGTAGGTACGTTACGTAGGTACGTGTGGATACGGACCCTACGCCCTAGCCTGACGTGCACCTCCCCGGAAATGTAACTACACGTTGCGGCGACGCAGGCCACAACAACCGTGATTGGTCCGCTTGGCCGTGGCTTGGTAGCGTCGCATTTCCCCCTACCCATTTCCACACTCTCCTTCTCCATAAACGACATGAAATCAAGGAGAGGGTTAACTTTTCCTGCTACAGCTTTCCGACCGTGGTCAGAAAAGCACAGGGTAGACGCTCTGTTTCTCCGTCTCCACCGCTGGAGTCGGTACTCGCTCCGAAGCTAATCCCTGTCACTCTCGCTCGCTCTACCGCACACACACACACACACACACACACACACACACCCCGGCTCTGCTATTCTCTTAAAGAGATACGCTAGAACGACGCAGACACACTAGCGCACAGGTATAGACCCTCACAGGAGCGTAACTATAAATCAAGCTTTACTGTAAGAGACCCATTCTTAATGTATTTTCAAGGCTCCACTGTTTCTTTAGTTTTGACACAATTATTTCATGGAAGATTGAAGTCTGTGGCAGTTAGAATGCTTGTTTACATATATAATATATGATTACTCTGGAAGCATGATATTTACTGTTTTATTTATTTCAGTGACAAGGGCATATACTAACCTTACCCAGAAGATACAGTCGACTTAGTTTCATAGATTGAGGACATTGTCTTTTGTCCGTAAAGCTGGGCCTTTGTCATTTAAAAAAAAAAAAAAAAGCTCCAAATTAATTTTTAATTAAATTTCCTAGATTGGTTACAGCCAGATAAATAAATAAATACTGGGAGCATAAAATGATCTAATTAAACTAAAATACTTTTTTTTTTTTGTCAGCTTTATAAGTTGCGGTTTGCACAATTCTTTATTTAAATGCCATTTTGTACGCTTCCCTTTTTCTTACTGTTGACATTGTATTTGGTAATTTATTTATTTTTCTTAAGACTGATCAGAACATATGAACACAGGTTTATAACCAGCGATGAATATTTAAGACTATTATCTTATTATACGAGCGCCTCCAAATGACAAAAGAATTATGGCTATTGCACTTTGCAATAATTGTCTGAATCTTTTCTTCAGATGTGGAGTATGTCTTAAAAATTTGGTATGTAAATATGATGTTGTTGTCATAGCTGGGAATATGTGAATGCTGTCGGTGCACTCGAGTCATTTTTTCATTTGACTTGAATTCATTCTCACCTTTGGTTTTAGCTGGGGATGCCTCTGTGATGGGTGATGAAGGCGTGGTTGTAGCAGGCTACTGTGGTTGTAATGTGAGTGTAATGGTGTGATACTACGAATGCCTGTTGCTTCTTTCTCATAGTTGCAGCAAAGTCCGCAATAATGAGGCCGCCTACAAAATGATCCGAGACTGAAGCGTACTGTAGTGTGACAGATGTAAGTGAATTTTCTTTCAAAGTGGTCTGCCCTAAAATATCTCCTAACTTCACGTTGAACATGGTCACCAGAAGTTTCTGAACGGAGATTTACAGTTCATCTGAACCTCCCAGAGGCCTTTGTTCTGTAGTTTTTACTGTAAGGAAGTGATAATGTGATACTACCTTTGCTGTACCACTGACCACATCGCTGTGCCTTGTTCTGTATACGGTTTGCCTCATTTAATACGGCGAGGTTCATTTGTTGATGAGTAGATGTATGGTTAGGGCTGGGTATCGTTAAAAAAAAATTCCAGAACCAATATCAATACCGTGACTCGATACCAGTTCCTGAACAATATTTTTTTTAGATACCAATTTTATAAAAATTCATTTTAACAAAAAAAAAAAATGACAACATAATAATTACAGCACAAATCTTTTTATTCATTTTTAAGCCCCTACTATCCGTCTCTGTGTAGTCTCGCAATACCAGACCTTCCTCCACAGCGATGCGGAGGAGGGTCTGGCTACCAAACACCGCATTCCGGGATGGGAGAAAAACATGCTCTGGTTTATTGGCATTTTTTTAAACCAATCACAATCGTCATGGGTGGCACTAAGCACCCCACGGAGCCACGGTGCCTCTGCAAAATAGCCTCGGGAAGGAGCTTGTTTTGGTGGAACGTGTGTACGTTCTAAAGTTGTTTTAAAACTGAGATTGGACAGATAGTCTAGCTAGCTGTCTGGATTTACCCTGCAGAGATCTGAAGAGCAGTTAACCATAGTCCTCAGAAATCCACCGGAGTTTAGAATGCCAACACAAAGAAAGAGGAAGGTGATGGACATCCGGTCGAAAAGAAGGACATAAGGCGGAATTTCCGGCGGCACCGGAGCAATCCCGGAAGTGGAACATGGTGGATATAGACTAGTCTCTGTGTGTAACCGAGAGTGTTCCCTGCGTGGCTCTACGACGTGTAACGTTAGACAGCCAATCAGCAGCATTACTAGATCTGGGTAGAAGCATGCCGCATGTTTATTGGCTCACTGACGCTGATGAGATTTACTCCTTAGGTATTTAAATTTGGTATTGAATGACGAGGCACGTTTCGATACTTTTATACTAAGGAGGCAATTCAGTCGGTGCATGAAAAGCATGGAAGTTCGGTACCCAGCCCTAAGAATCGTAAAATAGGGATTGGCCAAGCAGCTGTACTGCATCTTGTTTTTTTTTGTTTTTATAAAAACTAGTGCTCACATGATTGATTTTTGGTTTTACATTTGCATGTCGCCTGGAAGAAACAATTACTACATCATAGTATCATACAGTACATACTAGATCCTATTCAGGAATCAGATTGGTTCAATATATTATTGTTTGTCAGAAATATGTCTGTCATACTGTAGGCTCTTGACTTACTAGCTCAATGTAGAAGTAAGTTGACAGTTCCAATACTGTCACATCAGCCTTTGGTTATATCTGTTGTGATGCTCTGTGTTCCAGCACCAATGATTGCTGTTGTTAATGTTTGTACCGAGGCATTTTTCATCATATATTTTTATTTGTCAGTATCCTGGATGATAAGTTACAGACAGTAGGGATCCGCTACCAATATGTTTCAGGCTTGTTAAGTAGGAAGGAAAAAAAACACAATGACAATGCATAGACTTTCTATATTTTTTAATAAATAATTTTGTGTGTAACACCGGTCTAACTGTACAGTTCCATCACATTCATATTCAGTATACATCACATTCACGGAGACATCCACTTTAAGATGTTGATCATTTAAACGACGATGGTTTTAAAATCATTCAAAACCTACAGATGGATGTGTGAATTACGGCAAGGAAACAAAACCAAATGACCCGCATGGTACGCTGAGTGATGTTAAGTTTGATGTCTTTATAATAGTAAAAGTGATGTGCTGGATGCAGTGTTATACCCGTTTTTTTTTTTATTTCATGCCAAAAGCACAACGGCACGCAAACGCTAAATATATTCCTCATACACCAAGTTTAACAGCGAGGTGGAGATTTCCATTAAACATTCAAGTCATGGCTCCAAGTGGATGTGCACCAATCAATAATCAAAACTTAGTTGATATATTGTACAAAATGCATCAGAGCTGGAAAACGAGGCACTTCCTGTGCTCCGCTGAGGGGGCTACTGTGCTGTGCGAGACAAAGAGAAGCGGCACTCAGTGCTTTTTACAGTTGCTCCAGAAAAACGCCATTATGCGATCGTATAATTCAATGCATAATCAGCCAAAGTCCACATATTTATGCGGGGGCCGCATTTTTTCAAATAAACTTCCAACTCTCCAAGTCCTTTAGCTATGCAATACATTATGTTGATCACTGTTCCGTTTTTTGATATATAGAGAGCGGTGACCTTCTTAATGTTAAACCCAGGTCTCTGGGTAACTCCTGGGCCCTTTTGGCTTTCCAAAACGGTTCCCAAATCCTGTGGAAGATGAAGACGGTGTGATTAAAAATCAGAAAGGGATAAGTAACACTCACAAGGAATTTACCTTGGTTGTTGGTGCATACAGTACATAAGCATATTAAACATTAATATGAAATAAACAAACAATAAATACAGAAACAAATATGTACATATAACTGTTTAACATTAAGAGGGAAAAAAGAGTCTGTATGGATTAGTGCAGGGTGTGCAAAATGTTGAGGGGTGTGCGAAAGTTCAGGATATATAGAATGTGCAGATGACAGGTATATTATATGTAACATTATATCATATGCATGTCATATTGACGTAGATGCAGGCCTACCAAATTTGAACACTGATGACGAGACACCATTGGACGTAGGCGGTGTTTCAGGTTGAGTGGGCGGCAGTGGAGGGGCGGTTTTGGCTGAAAATGCAGTTTTTATACATGTTAGTCCTACTTTTCTCATAAACACCAGTGCATTCATTGAGCTAAAATTGAAACGAGCATCGCTTACGTTTTAGTTTGTGTCTAAAGAACTTCAGACTCTGGACAAAAGAAACAGAAACATAGATTTGGTTTGGCTCCCTTTTTATTTTTAAATTTTTTTAATTTTTTTTAAATGTTCCTTTTTAACATTGGTTCAAGTTGTGTGTGTGTGTGTGGCTCATGTGTTACCCTGGTTCGCGACATGCCCTTCTCGTGGCTTTTGTCTGATGTGTTTCCTGATGTCTCAGTGTTCAGGGAGAGCTTGTGGTCTGCCTTGTCCTGCCCCACTTGTTCTGATGAACACAGAAACAGGAAATGAAATGATTGGCTTAATTTGAAATTGTCATTGACCACCCCCCCCCCCTTGTGTGGTTGCTACATAGGTGTAATTTGCTACACAACAATAATTACGTGTTTTAATCGGCTCTTATTAGGGATCACCACGGCCTGTGTGATGTATGTGGTTGACACTTTCCACATGTTTTTTTTTTTTGTAAATGTGTGTCTCATACTCCCGGTATGTGTGTGTGTGAGACAGAGGCTACTGTGTAGTGTGCAGCCCCTCTAATGTCTGAAGAGACTCACCACTTCCTCCTCCAGCTGCGACTACAGGAAGTTGAGTGAGCTGCCGAACTGCAGTAAGGGGCTCTGCAGTAGAAAAGCAATAATAAACTACCCGTCACATAGACACCATCTTTTAGATTTATTATGAACAAGACGAACACAAACCTGGCGCTTTTCTAGCCAAGTTCTTTTTTTTGGTGGGGGGGGGGTAAATGATGCCTCAGTGAACGGAAGGTACTTCCAAATACTAATTTTAACCTGCATGCTGTTGTACAGTATGTACCAGTGGTGGAAGAAGTATTCTGGTCCTTTACTTAAGTACAAGTACAAACACCCCACTGTAAAAAAAATACTCTGTTACAAGTAAAAGTCCTGCATTGAAAATGCAACTTAAGTAAAAGTATGTAAGTATCATCAGGAAAATGTACTTTTCCTAAGTATTAAAAGTAAAAGTACTTAATGCAGAAAAGTCCTCACATTTTAGAAACTGGAAACAATCCAAACTGTTCTGTCAATCAACTGTTTAATCAGCTAATCATTTCAGCTGGACTTGTAGGCCGTTATATTGTTGGGTAGTTTAATTTATAATAAAACATTGTATTTTATAAACTGTAATGTGTTTTGTTTGCAAAAATCTTAATTTGTAAAGTAACTAAAGCCGTCAGATTAAAGTAGTGGAGTAAAAAGTACAATATTTCTCTCTGAGATGTAGCAGAGTAGAAGTAGAAAGTGGCATGAAAAAAAAAGACTCAAGTAAAGTACCTCAACATTTGTACTTAAGTACACTTAAGTGAGTTCGACTCCGACCTGCAGCCCTTTGCTGCATGTCATTCCCCCTCTCTCTCCCCTTTCATATCTTCGTCTGTCCTGTGGAAATAAAGGCCTAAAATGCCCCAAAAAATTATCTTTAAAAAAAATAAAATAATGTGTGCTCTGTAGCGCCGTCTACCTGCCGAAAAATCATTCAGTGACTTTACGGGGAAAATCGGAGCCGGGCAACGGCTTTAATAAAAACTATATAAAAATAGTGGTTAACACTTTACTTTAAGGTATTGACATAATCGTGACATGACACTGTCATAACTATGACATGACACTGTCATGAACATGTCATAAACGTTATAACCAAGTCATAAACGTTTATGACTTCTGTCATTAAGTGTCATTCGGTTTTTGTCATGACAAGTTGACATTGTTTGGGGTGTCTTAATTATGACAACTTGACATTAATCAAAGTGACATTACCAGAAATTGTCTTGGTCATGACAAGTTGACATTACATTTGTTTGGGATGTATTTGTCATGACAACTTGACATTAACCAGGATGACATTACCAGAGAATGTCTTTGTCATGACAACTTGACATAATGTCATCTTGTTTAATGTCAAGTTGTCTTAATAAGGACACTCCAAAGAAATGTAATGTCAAGTTGTCATGACAAATACATCCCAAACAAATGTAATGTCAACTTGTCATGACCAAGACAATTTCTGGTAATGTCACTTTGAGTAATGTCAAGTTGTCATAATCAAGACAACCCAAACAATGTCAACTTGTCATGACAGAAACCGAATGACACTTAATGACAGAAGTCATAAACGTTTATGACTTGTTTAGAACGTCTATGACACGTTCATGACAGTGTTATGTCATAGTTATGACAGTGTCATGTCACAATTATGTCCATACCTTCAAGTATAGTGTTACCAAATAGGGTACTTTTCACTGTAAGTCACGTTTGCTGCTACGTGTCATTTATGATCATCAGATGGAAAATTAAACAGTTTCAGAAACATTTCAAAGTTCCTCATAGTACTACTTTAAATGAAAGCTTGTATTCATGACTCTAATCTTCAGCAGGAACGAATGGGCTTGGGCTCAGCGCCACATAGAAAGTATTAAGATATGGACTAGCATGTTGTTGGTTTTTGTCTTTTAGTTGCGTATATATGTATTTGAGAAAGATAGAATGTTGCTAGCCCCCATCCTTTAACTGCCAGGTCGAGTAGAAGGAAAGCAAAAGAGAAAGGCGTATTCACTCATCGTATAAAATGTGCTTACCTTGTCTGGAACTTTTAGCTCGAACACTCTGAGGGGAGGGAGGGAGGGGGGGGGGGGACGACATTTGAAAGAAAAAACTTTAATGTCCTATGAAATGGAAACTTATCAAGTTAATCACTGAATGGAAAAGCATTGAGATTAGTATAGGAAAATGAGTCAGTGAGTGTCACTTGCTGACAACACACTGTCACCCCCAGTTTTGTGACTTATGTGATAGTCATTATTTATTACCTTGCTCCTGCTCATTACAACATTGAGTAATTTCTTTGGCTGAGCGGTGCCGTCCCACTCAGATGAGAAGCATACCCTCGGTAAGTGCTGTGTTGTTTCTAATGGCTGTGGGCAGAGGGCGCCTGGCTCCTGAACTGTTGGGGGAAAAAAACACTTCACTTAGACCTGGCGTCTCCAATGTTTTTTAGGCTAAGGACCCCTTAGCTGAAGGAGAGACCCAAGGGACCCCCTACTTATATTGTCAAATTGAGTTCAAAATAAGCCACCCTACAATAATGTGCATGGTGGCCTAGGTTACATTTTGTATGGTGCTTGCAAGCTATTAAAATGTTTTTTGACATGTTCATATATATTTATGTGGAACAGTGAATTGTATTTTTAATTTTGTATGTCTCCATTTGTGTATGTATCTTGGTTGTGGTTTTTATATAAGCCGCTACAGGTTTCTACCACACCCTCACATGTATTTTTGTATTTCTTCAATATAATTCTTTGTATCTGGATGGCTACCTTAATGGCTTGCTTACCTACAGGCCAGTAAGCCTATCATCACAATGCATGTTTTAAAGTTAGCATGCTAACATAACATAAACTGGCTGGCAGACACCTCGCAAATAACCTCAGACTTATTTTCTGGTTACAGTAACTAGGTCAGTGGATTTTACTGTCTATTTCTCGATACTTTATCTAAGCAAGAAAAGGCCAAACAAATAAGATAAATATTTTAGCACGACAGTCTATGGGGTTTGCCATTCTGAGTACCGCTTCGGTGGTGAGCGACACAGACACAGGCGACACCCCCTAGCGTTATGGCGGTGAAATGCACCACGATGCAAAGCAACCCCGACGCAGAACTCCGAAAGGGTCACGACGCCGTAGGAGCGACAGCGTAGCTACGGCGTGGAGTTGACGCAGAAGAATAAAACAGCCTTTAGACTACTGCAGCCTGGTAAATGGTGTGTCTCTTGTAAGAAAGCAGTGGTTGACTCACTTTGTTCTGTGATGAGGATGAAGGACTCGGGGGTTCTGTCAGGAAGCGGAGGAGTCAGGCTCTCCTCAGCTGCACAACCAAAGATGATCAACTATTCATTTCTTCTTGAATTACAGGGAATTCACTTCTCTTTTTATGTGTGGGTGTGTATGTTATGATTTTACACATTTACATACATTTAGACAGAAATTTCTGTGGATTTTTAGATCTTAATTCCATCGTTCAGTGTGGTGAGCTTACTTTGAGGAAGCAGCGGAGGAGTCAGTGGGTCCAGAGGCGGACAGTAAGGGGGGAAGGTTTGGAGTTGTATATGATGCAAAATCAGGATTTGGTTCTGGCACACACACACACACACACACACACACACACACACACACACACACACGGAATATTTCATAACAACCGGCAGAAAGTGTGATATCTTGAGTCTCTCTAAATGAGTTTAAAAAAAAAAAAGGCACATGATCTGGTAATGACTTACAACAGCAACTTTCAATTAATCGTCACATAGTTACGTACCACAATTTGTCACATTGTCAGCTGACTTAATTATTAGCCAGTGCACATACATATTAGCCTTATTATAAATATCTTACCTGTGAAGCTCATTTTTGCTTTCAGACTCTACAAGAAAGAGAAAGATGTTGCTGTTACATAACTGACATAATATTTGTAATGCTCTAACTGTCTGATATTGTAGTATTTTTATACAGAATGATTTAAAAAAAAACAAAAAAAAACAATCAGTTCCATTGTAAATTTCAGGATATTTTTTTTTATTATTATTTGAGTCCCCACTTTACAGTTTATGGTTGAAGGGACACATATCGTTCACATTTTTTATTTCCCAGCAATGTTGAACAGATGCTGACTTCATTATGTGGTCAAATAATGTGTGTATGCGTTAGAGCTGCAAAGACAAATGGATTAATCAATTAGTTGTCAACTATTAAATTATTTGCTGACTATTTTGATAATCGATTAATCGGTTTGAGTCATTTTTTATGAAAAAAAAGAAGCAATTATCCGATTTCAGCTTCTTGAATGTGACTATTTTCTAGTTTTGTCACACCTCTTTGACAGTAAACTGAATATCTTTGAGTTGTGGACAAAACAAGACATCTGAGGACGTCGTCTTGGGCTTTGGAAAACGCCGATCCACATTTGTTACCGTTTTCTGACATTTTATAGGCCAAACAACTAATCGATTCATAGAGAAAATACAATCGACAGATGAATCGACAATGAAAATTACCGTTAGCTGCAGCTCTAATATGCGTAATCCGTCCTTCAGTTTATCTTTAAACCCTCATGTCACTGACTTACAGGAAGTCCTGCATTAACCTGTGAAGAGACTTTATGCTTACCTTACTCCTCGACCAAGGTTTGGTCTCGCTGGGTTTTAAATCCCCGGACCATTCTGAAGACATTCCTATTCTGTTCCGGTTCACTGCCAGCGTGACCTGTGACTTCTGCTTGACGGGAGCTGAAAGACAAACAAGTAATCAAGTAATCAAGTAATCAAATAATCAATTTCATTAGGATAAATAGATAGATAGATAGATAGATAGATAGATAGATAGATAGCTTTATTGTCCGTCCCAAAGCAGTGACAGAAATGTTCCATCGACAAGGCTTATTAAAAACATACATTTAAAACATGTAAATGCACATTTAAAACATACAAAGCAGTTTTACAGTATCATATTTTTTTTAATTACATTTTAAGTCAAACCCATAACTCTGAATCCTTTTTTTTGTTTCTCGTTTAAGAGATTGTGATTTATGATATTATGAAGTCACCTTGATCCAGTGCTAACTCAAATGATTCTGGGGTTCTCTCGGGAAGTGGGGGGACAGGTGAGGGGGGATTGCCTGGCAATATATGGAAAAACATAGTTTTTTTTGTGAATATTGTGTCACTGTTGCCACACTTTCCACATCAAAACGTCATTTAAGAGTTTCAGATATTTCCCGCTTATTTTCTCACCTCCCAACTCCCGGACAGCCTCGGCAGCAGCGTTGGGTGGAATGACAACCAGTAACCTCTCATAAGGATCTGAGGGCTCTGAAAGACAAAAGCATACGTAGCTGGAGGTTGAAAGTCTGAAGGGGTACAGGACAGTACAAACATTGGGAAACCCTGCTCTGAAGTCCAAGATATATAAGCAAATAGCAAGATTTCTACAACAGGGAATCCTTATGTGTTTGCTTCAATATATTAGAGTATAATTGGACTATCAGAAACTTTGAAATTGGAATGAAGAATATTTTCAGAGTAAGCCTCATAGAAACTAATGGTTTATATTTCCAGTTTTTTATCTACACTGAGAACACCAACCTGTATCCTCAGCCATTATAAAAGATTCAGGGGTTCGTTGAGGTAAGGGAGGAGGTACCTCCTCCTCCATATGAACTTCAGTACCTACAAAATGCACATTGGTTAATGAAAAAATTCAACAAAATGACATCCCACTGCCCTGTTGTCTGGGTTCTTTAAGACTAACACGTGCACCAATATGACAATTTACCTGAGGCGGGAGAGTTAAGCTCCAGAGTCTGTTTGTTCAGAAACAATGAGGGCGTGCTAAAGATGGTGCTATCCGTCCATTGTTTGGTGTCTTCAGTAGAGTCCAGTGGTGCCTCCTCTGATAGAGGGGAGCTCATTGGAGTGTCAAAGTAGGGATCCTCTACCATCAGACAAATGGCTGCTGCCACAGCCGGAGAAGGTGGAGTGTTCCGTGACGGTATGTCATCGGGGTCCTGTATCTTCTTCTCTACTAGAGGGGCTATGTGGCTGGTATGCAGCAGTTCGGGTGAAATCCTGGGTCCTTCCTGCAGGTTCTGGGTGGTGGCCAGAGCCTCAGGAAAGGTCTGGAGTAGATACCATTGCTCCTGGTTCCCGTGCATGTCCTCGGCTCTGAAGTCTATTAGATTTTCTAAAGCGGAAGGCAAGGGAGTGTGGTACTGAGGCAAAACATCCCTTTCTTCATCAAGCAAATCCAACTCCTCGCTCAGGTCAGAGACCTCGCTTTCAGTGTCAGGCGTGATAGGGGACGCGACCGCTGCCACCTGTTCAGTTCAGCAGGGGGAGTGTGAGTCACAACAGCTTTTGATAAATGAAAATAAATTTGCATGTGAATGCATTAATGCTTGGAAAATGTGTAGGCCTATGTTTTAGGGGTTTCGTGGAATGGTTGACTATTCGAATATTGTAGCATCATTGCATAATATTCGTTCATTACATCAGATATGTAGTAGTGGGCGGTTTGGGTAAACAAGTCATAGTTCTGTGTGACTGCAGTGCAAGGCGCTAAAGCAGCGGGCATTTTCTTGAATGCTAACCAGGAGTGCAAAATGAAGACAATAAACAAGGACTGTAGCGACAGGGAATAACTGTCAGTTTATCAGGGACTCACAGATGTTGAATATTTTCTACATTTGCACTTTCATTATGGCGGTTCATTGTGGTGAGTATAGGCTATGTTTTGAATTTCTGTTTGCACTGTTTATAGCCTATTTTCGGTTTACATTTGCCATCTGAGGAAAATGTGTTAATAATCTGTTTTCCTTATGACAGCTCATTTCGCTGTGTGTGTTTAGTTGATGACTACTAAACTAGACTATTCATTAATTCCCTAGTGTGTTTGGTATCATGGTGTGTGCAATATTATGCAGTATGCAAATATGGAGGCTCTTATAGTTGAATAAACCACTAACTTCTTGTGTGTTTAGCTTCAAGTAAAGCAGTGGTCTAATTGACTCAACCTTCATCTTTCATCTGTCTGCAAATGTGATGAATTTCCACTCAGATCACATGACTGCAGTCTATCTATCTATCTATATATGTAGCTACAGTGAAACCACAAGAAAACCGGCCATAGCTGTTGTTTCTGTTTTGCTGATTGTGGTAATAGTGGTGTGTGTGAGTTGGTGTTGGTAGAACATTATACATTTCCATTGTTTCTAAAACTCTGGCTCATTCGCAAGGCAGTGTTCCTGGTCGCTCACCTCATTCCTGCAGTTCTGGGCATCCATGGACTGCAGATATCGCTCAAACAGCGACTTGATGGTTCTGTACACCAGCTCATATTGTTCCTGAGGATTAAACAACAAAAAACCTGCTCTGTTAGGTGACACAGCCCTGGGGCATGACGCACGAAACACAAATCATCAAAAGATCTTTGATAGAAAGAAGCAACTGACGTGAAGAATTGCCTGAAATGTGGCTCTGCTTGTTGGAAGATTGGATACACTTGATGCTTTGTTAGTTTAAAAAAAGAAAAGAAAAGAAACTACCTTGGTTTGAACCAACGAGGGCCTCTGGGTTCTCATGTTTTGAACTAAGTCGTAGATATTGAAATCTGGAGTGATCATCTAAAAACAAGCACACAAACAGCACAATGCATCTCGAATCTTTGCTGTTAAATGAATGTGACATTACATAGATCATTTGCAGAAAGTATTGATGTAGGAATGTCTCTACCTGTTTCTTCAGGAGGTTCCAGGTATAGTCAATGACACACAGGACTCCGGTTCTACCACAGCCAGCACTACAATCACAGCAGCAAAAAAGGCACATTTTCACCACTGAGCTTATCTCCAGCAAGAGGGACATTTCAATATGGTTACTCAAAGTATTATTAGTCGTAGAAGAGTTGAAGAAGTCATAAGCCATCATGGTATGTGCATACAACATATTTTCAAACAGTGTGTCAAAATTAGGGTTGGGTATCGTTTGGATTTTTACAATTCCGATGCAGAACTGGTACTTTTAAAACGATTCCGATTCCTAAACCGATTCTTGAAAAACTGAAAAATGACATCAAAGAAAGGCTTTTACGTCTGTTTTGGTGAGCCCAGAAGGAAAGTATGGCATTTTAAAAGTAGCCTACATTTACGGTAGCTAGCTAACGGTAGACTACAGGGAAAGTGTGATATTTTTACGTCCGTTTCAGAGTGACAGAGGGAAAATATTTCAGTCGACACATCAAGTGGAACTGAAATGAGGAACCGAAATTTGCGTTCTAATCTGGTTCCTACCGGTTGCGTAGTGGAACCGGGTTTCGGTACCCAACCCTAGTCAAAATTATCTTGATTTTTTTAATTGTATTTCATTGTCCGAACTGCACCCATCCAGTACTCTCAGCAGGATACTCATTGCTAATTCCTAATTTACCCATCTTGAAAAGGCTAATCTCGGTGGACTTCTTTGAAATTCTGAAATCAAATTAAAACAATAATAAATAAACTATGTTTATGCTGTATGCTTTGACTCTAAACTTGAAATTATTTAGTATGGGTAAGCTGAGAAGTCATTTGTAGATAATGAGTGAATTTTCCCATTCGTAATATTGTACATTTGTGACGACCCTGCTAGTAGTCAGCAGTGTATGTTTGGTAAATTGGTTGATTGTGGGATGGGCTAGTTATCAGTACCTTCTGTCGGCACCTGGGCCCGGTGCTCCAAGATTATAAATTTACTCTCTTTCTCTCTTTCTCTCTCTCAGTGGTGTTTATCCTCGGTTCTCTTTTGCTTATTTTGTACACAACATGCACATTACTGACCTTACTGCCTTTCACATGCCACATTTTGTGTTCCTTTGCAAGTTAATCACTTTTGTTATATAAATGACTTTGTTTAATCCTTAAACTTAAGCATCTCTCATATTTGTCGTGGCCCAAGAGCCAGGTTATGACAACATGATTGTCCTCTATACAGTTCCCCTAGCAGTATAGTAGAGTGCCATCAATAAACCTGTGTTACTGTGACAGACAGGAGTGTATCTAACTCTTTGGTCATTCTTGAGGTTGCGTTAAGTGGATTGTAGTGTGGAATAATGTGAGAGGTTTGTGATATACTGTCATTTTCCTGTGAGTGTTGAGGAACAAAATCACATTTACTCTTTGACAGCTGTCTGGTAGTGATATCACTCCGACTATGTAGGTCGGATCTGCTACTGACTCAACATTCCATTTCTGACACATCATCCAACAAAGGTGTGGGCACGTCATGGTGCGGCACACTTTCAGATCATATGTTTCTACGGTATTCATATTAATAGTTAACGTATACAGCAAAGTTAGGTAATTAGTCATCAAAACAAAAGGTACCACAAAAAGAAAGCCAAATATACAATATAGTGTGTGCTTCAATATACTTTGTATGTATTTATGATTTGAAACAGCCAAATTAGTCTTTGTGCATCATCCGTATTTGCCAAATCAATTTCTGTTGTTAACCTGCTAAACAAAGTATTGCGTAGTTCCCAATAAAAAGGACAGCAGAAAACAAAATTAAAATGTTTCTATATCACTGACATGGCACATTGAACTAATCTTTCCTTTCAAGTAGCCAATTTCATAACTAAGCTATGGCCAACCTAATGTAGCCTATATTTGTGCACACCCAAAGAAAACCTAATCTCTCTGTTTAGCACAGATTCACAGAACAATATATCTCTAAGGCCCCACACCCTAGCTGAATAATCAAGCACAGGACACACGCATGCAGTTGTGTGTGTGGATTGATGGTCTAAGTGTAGTGTAAGTTTCAGTAAAAAGGTAGATGTGAGTTTTAAATCAGCCAAAGTGTAAGTGTTGGAAAAACGTGGGGGAAATGCCCACACTACAATTTAAAACCTAGTGGGTCGTTGGCTACCCGCCTACGCACACTTCCTGTCTAAAAGAAAAGGGAGGCAGTGCATGCCTAACCTCTAAGGTCTAAGTAAGGGACATATACATGCTGCCCACAGGCAACGTGTTCTCCTACTAATTACTCAGTTAGAACATAACGTGGTAATCTTCAGTGTGATCTTGCCTACAACAAAAAAGCCCTGTCCATCAGGAATTATGATAATAATTCATATAAATAATATATAATATAATAATAAATAATTATGAACATTATTTGTATCTCAACTGCCATACAGTGTTAAGGTTAGGGGGTTAGATGCACTGCTTTACATTAAATTGCATAAAAATGTTCTTAACAGTTAAAGAGATTACATGGTTTATGGGCTTAAAAATAGCCCATAAAAAATGTAGTACAAAATAAAATATTTAAATTACATAAGTGAGACTACCGACAATAAAGATGAGTGTTAAGGAAATTTAAGGAAATTTACAAAAGTTGTCAAATTTGAATCTGTTCCTCAGTTTTGTGAGAAAAGGCTGCCTCTCCATACTTCTTAGCAGTATAAAAGCAGAAACACTCCAGTTAGTACAGTATGGGGGTGCTAAACCACTCAGAGCCTAGTAAACTATATTTTTAAACCGATTCTAAAGTAAACAGGAAGCCAGTGAAAAGATTCTACCATGGCTGTGATGTGTATTTTACTTGTTTTGGTTAAGACTCTGGCAGCTGCATTTTGCACAAGCTAAAGTCTTCTCACTGATTACTTGGGTAGTCCAGTTAAAAGAGCACTGCAACTATCAAGATGAGAGCACCAAAGCAAGAATTAGTGTATTTGCATCAGGAAGTGCAAGATATGATCTACTTTTTCTATATTTCTAAGGTTGAAAAATATGGTCTTAGTGACACAGAGTACCTTCTTACATTTAAGTCGTAATCCATAATGATACCAAGCCTTTTACCTCTGAACCTGTTTTGCAAGAGTTCCAATACTGTTTAAGCAGTCAAACAATTTAGACTGTTGGGGTGGTGATTAAATATTGTCTGCTTAGGGACTGTTCGTTATTTATTTAAGGGGCCACCGGAGGAGCTTTGGGACCTTTAAGCTAAAAAGACTTGACCCTCCCCTCACCACTAATAATTTCTCTATGACCCTCCAAATTGATTTGAATAAGAAGCATGACCCTCTCCTTATGTGTTAGTTTGCACTTAGCAAAAATGTACAGATGCCATTTGATTTTTTACAGCCATGACATATGAGACTAAACCTCTGCATTCTCATCTTACACATCCCACTCCTCTGTTATGGTGTAGTGGCCATTTCAGTAGATTTACTCACTACACTACACTACACATTGTTGTGGAAAACACAATAAGCACGGAAACTAAATGCACACTTCCTGCATTACTTCAAATACTAAGTTACTCCTCTAGTAAACTAGTATTCACATGAAATAAAATAATAAAGCATTGAGACCATTCAGCAAAGGATACTGGGAAATAACAAATTCAACACTGGTTGCTATGGACTCGTCACTAGGCTTCCTCAGTCATTGTATATTTCAGCACATAGGTAAAGCTGCCAAAGCTTTACATTATATTCCAAAACATATATGTTTATTTTTAAAGCAGATTTTAAATTACATTGTAACAATTTAACAATTCGCCCTTATGAAATCCAATCGCGGCACGGCTGTCTTGGAACGCAATAGACAGACGGTGACAGAATGCCCAGACACTTAAATTCAACTAAAATGTAACGGTGAACAATCAGTGTTTGACCTCCAGTCTGTTGAGATGCCTCTCCAAACGCAGAAACGAAGCGCAGTCACACCATAAAACGTTAAGACACAGCGATCAGTAGATCCACAAAAAGGGTCACGGTGTATCCAGTAAGGCCTATACGTGCGTCTCATTCACCAGCCAGCTCCAAACAGGTGAACGAGGCCTCTCCACTTCGCCGTTTAAACAAAGTGGAATAAACGTATAAAAGTCCAAATCTACACAAAACCTGCAATCAATTAGTAAGCTGACATCACATTTATATACATGGCATTTAGGAAACCTTTATTGCAAGGTTGGCACGGCAAGATGTCCAGACTAGTGCAACAGTAATTTTTTCGGTTTTTTGCGTCCTGCTGCTCCCATTGTCAGCCAGGTAATATTTTTTTTCTAAAGCAGTATATGAAATCTGATGTATTACCTACCACCATTTAGTTGTTTTGTGTTATTTAAGATATTTCTAAAATATCTGGTCATGCCAGATGTAATTATTCCACTCATTTGTTAAACAATGCAATTACCTGTTTCAGCCACCAGGGAGGCAGTGCTCCCCCTGCCCCCCAGCAAACTCATGGGTCAGACCCATCTGGTAGTGGACTAAGGCTACGTTCACACCGCAAGTCTTAATGCCTAATTCAGATTTTTTGCTCAGATCCGATTTTTGGTTAGGCTGTTCACATTACCTTTTAAAATGTGGCCTATATCAGATTCCAGTCGGAACTGTTAGCGCAAAAGAACAATAACAATGAGCCGATCCCCGCTCTGGTGACGCGACGCGGTTGGGGCACACTGAGGACAGTCCGCCCAGGTTGACAGTTGCACCGGGAGCAGGGGGCCCCGTCCCTCCCCGTGGGGAGAGAGGGCGCAGCGAGAGTTATTGATATCATATCTGCCTTGGTTGTTCACACTGCGGCCGCATTGAAAGAAATCAGATCTGGGTCTGATTCAGGACCACATATGGAAGTGGCCTGAATCTGATTTGAAAAAATCTGATCTGGGCTAGATTTGAGTGTTCACACTACTTCTGAAGAAGTCTGAAGAAGTTGGATTTGGGCCACTTTTGCCTGCAGTCTGAACATAGCCTAAGAGCTACATGAAAAAATATGCACCAAACAAGCCACTTTGAAATTATGCTGTTTTTATGAATACAAAAGTTGGGTGACCCCCCCATAGACAAAAAAATATTGGGTGACCCTCACCTCAATAAAGAACAAAAAGACATGACCCTCCCCTATTTTCCTCCGGTGGTCCATTCCATAAATACCGAACGGTCCCTTAGCTATAAATTTCACACCGTGTTGTTGTATAATTTAGCCCATTAGAGAGCATGTACAGTGAGAATAGTGGACCGACTATAGAACCCTGTGGAACACCATATAAAATGTGATGGGTATTTTAAGCATGTTTACCAATGCTGAAAAGCTTTAATGCATATTGAACCAGTGGAGGACATTTCCAGAAATTCCAACTAAATGCCTTTTATCATTTTGCCAGATTGATATTTGTTGTGGATGTTATTATCACAAAGAAAGCTAATTAACTGTTTCTAAACTGCTGAAACAGGCCTGAAATTATTCGTAATACATGGATTAAGATTTATTTTTCGTAGTAGTAGTTAAGAATGAGTCTTTCATTGCCAGACATTCCTCCACAGCGCCATGGAGTAGGGTCTTGGGCGGCACTAAGCTCCGCAAGAAGCCACTGTGCCGCTGCAAAATAGCCTCGAGAAGGAACTTGTTTTGGTGGAACAGGTGTACGTTCAAAAGTTGTTTTAGTCATGCGAGGGAAAACTCAGATTGGACAGATAGTCTAGCTAGCTGTCTCAATTTACCATGCAGAGATCTGAGGAGCAGTTAACCATAGTCCTCAGAAATCCACCGGAGTCTAAAATTCCAACACAAAGAAAGCGGTAGGAAATGGACATCGGCTGAAAAGACATGCATCTGGCGGAATTTCTGGCGGCACTAGAGCAATCCCAGAAGTGGAACGTTGTGGATATAGAGTATATAGTTAAGAATTAATTTCCATAGACTGACCTGCAGTGGATGCAAAAGGGGACGTCATCATGGGGTTGATAGGAACGCATCTCATGCAACATGTCCAGGATGGGAGGGATGGAGTCTGGTACACCGTGATCTGGCCAGTTTAAATAGTGCAGCTGTTTCAAAGTTCGGCTACACTGGAACAAATAAAAGCATTGTAGACAATAAAGCCTCTTTTTAAGAGCACATTTGATAACAAGGTCTTACCAGTTCAAGACTCAACACATTTGCCTTGCTTTTTGCTACTGTATCATTGTGAAAGCTAAAGAGTTACATAAATCAAATGATTTTAGTAGACGCAAGATGTTAAATATGACCACATGTTTGGAGAGTTCAACAACTGCTCTAGTCTTTGTAGCAGCTAAAAACATGTAGTCTGATAATCTCTTGCTTGTCTTTGGAGAATTACCCTGACGGTTATTCTCACAGTCAGGGAACTCTATAAACACTACTTACGTTGCAATAAGTCACCCTTAAAGTCCTTGTAAGATAATCTCCTTTATTTTCCTCAGAATCCTGTAAAACAAAAAAAGCCCAGCCGTGCATCTTTAAGGTGAGTACTTATTATTGATGTTTGCCAAAAATAGATAATGTGAATTTCTGTTGTATTGAATTACTAACCAATAGGGATGTAACGATGCATTGTGAATCGGTTAAAATCTATATAAATGCATTAAGATTTCAACCAGTTAAAATAAAAAAGAATCACAATGACATTTTTTAAACGACCTAGGGCGTAATCTACCAGATGTTACCTCGTGTTCTTAGTTCATTTATTTGAAGAAATTTCTTTCTATTTATTTATTTAGTTTATATAAATAAAGGAATATATTTCAGTCATTTGTCTGCAGCTCATTCAGTTAAAAAAATCGTATTGTGAACTTAAAATGAATCGAATCGTGAGTTGAGTGTATCGTTACATCCCTAATAACCAAGTGTTGTTTGACAAAGATGTTGGATGAAGATAGTGTGAGTCGTGAGATAATAATGTCAGCATATGAACATGAACTGTATAAACAATTCTACAGCAATGCGTCAAAGTGGGAAGTGTGACTGCAAGAATACCAATACTCACACAGTGAACTGTGAAAAGCTCACAAACAAACGGCTGCTCTTGTTTCTGTGGCCAGTAGCGCTCACATTTTTTCTACAAAAAAAGTAAAGAAATCACACTGTTTGTCACACTTCTACACACGACAAAATGGCTTCAATCTACACATTAAACCAAACCATGAAATGACCCAGGTTAGTGGTATATGAAATCACAGCAAACAAAACACACAAAATGCAGAAGTAGTAATATTATTAATGTGCAGAAATGTACATAATGTAGTTACCTTTCCCATCTCAAATTCTCGACAGGCCATCACTACAACCTAAACCCAAAGAAGTTCATATGGTCAGTTTATGTAACCAAGGCATTAGAAGTAAGATAGTTATTGAACCCTAGCGGGGGAATACCGGTTGTTGCAGCAGAACATCAGAAACAAAAAAAAAAAAAGTTATATAAACTAAAATACGAATTGATTAAAAGTAAAAACTACTAGGGCTGGGAATCACCAGTGGCGATATGACAGTATCACAATACTTATGTCACGATACGATATTATTGCGATTTTAAACATTTCGCGATATTCTCCATTAATTACAATTTATTACCTTGTTTTCCAACTTCAAATTATGTCCCTACAGGAAAAATTTGTCAACATCTGTTTTTTCATCTCCCTTCAATTTTCCATCTAGTGGACTGAAAAAGAAATTAAAGTGCTCATATTATGCTTTGTGGCTTTTTCCCTTTCCTTTATTGTGTTATACAGTATATATTTTTTGTGCATGTAATAGGTTTTCAAAGTGAAATAGCCCAAAGTCCAACCCAGAGGGAGTTACCATCCCCCAGTGAAAACACTGTTCATGAACTGCTTGAAACAGCTCTATTGTGGTCTAGCCTATACTTCCGTGACAAACGCGCGCCATTTTGCATCACTTTGCGTCACTTTGTAACACACGTTCTAATGCTGGCCTAGCTGCTAGATAGTTGTATCACCATGTCCAGGAGACAGTGCAGAATTAAAATGTTATGTATGAAAGAATAATTTGTTAACATTTAAATAACTGAAAGACTGAAAACGTCTAGCTCCAGTCTAGGTTGTATGGCTGAGCCAAAGCCATAGGTTACCGGCTGAAGTGGGTTTGTTTTAGATCACACTAGCTTGCTTGTCAGGGCCCGCCCTACTCTGCTTCTGACTGGCTAGTAGTCCTTACCTAGGTACTGAGCATGTGTGACTCCCAACAAAGATGGAATAGAAGTGTGATCACTCTGTAGCTAAAATGGAGAGCTCAACACACAGGGTGAAAAGAGGAGCTGCAGCAATGTGCAGTACAACAAAAAATGGTGTTTGAAAATTAAACAATGTAAACCTATTTTGGCAAGACCTCTAAATACAATTATGAACCTGAAAATGAGCATAAAATGAGGTCTTTAATAATGATATTAAATTAAATTTATTAAATTAAATTCTCATGTGCAATTTATATAATTAAAGATCGGTACTTTGCATCCGTGTATCAATAATTTTTTTACGCACCCCTAGAAACTACACAAGAGTATGTTGAGGCAAGATGACATGATAAGGTGACAGTGGTGTGATAAATAGCAGCAGAGTTAATAGGTCTATGTAAAGTGTACACCAGACTATCATATGATATGATTAAGTAGTGCTCATAGTGTTTGTCTGTAGTAATGTAAAAGAATATAATGCAAGAGTCAATGTAACATATTGGCGTAATATAGTATAATATGGTACATTATGATATAGTATAGGATATGATACATAGTATCAGGTGAAGTGTAGTAATATAGTGTATAATAAAAAATAAAATAGTGCAAAAGCTCCAATATCATTTTACCTGAAGCATGCTTATAGTTTTTCATAGGGCAACATTATGCGTTATAACACATTGTTGTGCCCACAGACAACAGGCACGTCCTACCTTTATGTTGTACTCCCAAAGCATCCTCAAGAAGTCCAGTACTGTGTGAGGCAGAGGACCCTGAGTAGCAATGTAGGCCCTGGAACCTGACGCTCCCTGTAGACACAACACAGCTCACAGTCACGAGTCAGAGGATCATGTGAGTAACATTTTGCACAAACCATAGTTACATATATCGTCACTGTCGGGCAAAAAAACGTATATGTCCAAAACCATTGCTTTTTTTAGAAAAACAAAAAAGGATCATTTGAAAACATTTTAGCGAGGTATTTTTCTCAGATGAAATCAGACACAATCCCCTCGTCACTGTTTAAATATTTGTAAGACTCACAGACAGACGTAAAGGGTAGGGATCGACCAATTATTGGGGCCGATATTTGGCAATATGCAGATTATCTGTATCGGTGTTTTATTTTCCCGAATAACCGATGAAGTGAATCATTAAAAAGTGGGCTACTTTGGCTCCGCTACAACGACAATATGTACATATACTGTAAAATGCTGTAAAATGTATAGGAATGTGAATGATTTTCCTTACAAGGACACTGTTATTTTACCTTGATGAAACTGGCATTGATGTAGTCCGTGTCATTTTTAGTTGTGGTGAGAGTGAGCTTTACTCTGGTGTGGTCAACTGAAAGGAGAGGAATATGTATGTTAGAATATCAATGTCGCACAACTGAGGAGTCATTTCCTGTGTTTTTTGGGCCTTTCACACCTTTATGGCAAAAAAAAGATCAGAGAATTAAAACGAAATAGAATAAAATATGTTAGTATTCGTGTATTTTTCTTGATATTAGAAGGACACATTTCACATTGTCCAATGATTATAAATATTAGAAAATCTTGTATTTTTACATAAGATGGACTATAATTAGTCACACTTGTGCCACATTAAAGTAGAACATGTTATTTATAACCTTTTTTTGAGCTCATCAATATCACGTTGCATAATTTAAGGTCATCATACATATACAAATGAATTCACAGAGATTATTTGCATCGTTGTGTGTATGTATTTGCATCTAAATGCCATACAATCCATAATACTGTAAGCCTATGATTCTTTGATCCATTTACATTTATTTTCAGCATTAATCGGCCAGAGGTGTTAATATATGGAGGTCAAAAAGTCACAGTGTCCTGGTCACATCTTATCTAAACTGCCATGATGCAGAATTATATTTATCATCTTATGCAGAAGTATAAATGGCAAACCTCAATTTTCACAATTATGCATTAAGCAAAGCTTACAGGGAACAATGTCTTTGTAGCGGTTCTTCTTGATGTTCTCCTGCTTTTCTGCTATATTGGTGGGGAAGGTCTTGTCAGTGCGGTACTTGGTTGACTGGAATTTCAACCTCTGAAAAACAGCACAAAAAAAAAAAAATGTAATCCTACTGCATTAGACTACAGCATTTTAGTAATTATTCCTTGAAGCCATGTAAATGTCTTTTCTCTCTGTATACCAAACAAAGGAACAATCTTTTCAGCCTAATTCTACACTCTGATAAATGAAGGTGCTTGATGGTTAAAATACTACCTTTATGAAGCGTAATGTTCTACCTGTTGTAAGAGAGGTTACGTTTAAACGGCATGGCAATTTAGAGTTCCGATTTGACGATGGTGCTGTATAAGTTTGCCTTGTTATATGATTATAAACCATCATGATGTTGTGTTCCACAGAAATATAGTTGTAAGCTAATATAATGCTCATTGGCAAAACATGACAGGTGTAACATCACATGTGACGTGTGTCGTGGCAATTTTGCAATTCCACTCTGATAAAGAGGAAGGAGACAAAAATCTCTGACAGTATGGTCACACTTAATGCTCAGGGAATGGTACAAATGACAAAGGTAAATCCAAAGAGTGCAAACTGATGAGAAGTTCTCGGCCTATATCTATGGCTATAGAAATGTTCTTATGTTGGTCTATTCTGTTTCTGTACACACGACATGTATTGCACGCCTGTCCGTCCTGGGAGAGGGATCCCTCTTCTGTTGCTCTTCTTGAGATTTTTTCCCTCCGTTTAAAAAGGGTTTGTTTAGAGGGATTGTCCTTATCCGAAGCGACAGTCGAAAAGCACAGATGGTGTTGTATGCTGTACAGATTGTACAGATCCCTGAGGCAAATTTGTGATTTGCCGTATTGGGCTATATAAATAAAATTGACTTGACTTGTCTTTTTTATACCTTGGAACAGTCTAATCTTGTCTCCTTCTGTTCATACTTCCTTCGGCCAAGGCCGCTTCTCGTCAGCCTTGGCGTCTCGGATGTTAGCACTTAACAAACCCTACAGGCCAAGGCGTATGACCTTTTGGCTTTAGCAACATTCGTTGACATTCCCACAACATAAGACACCAAGTTAAACATTACTGCAATAAAGAAGGCAAACATGATTATACATGCCATATGTGTAATAAAGATATTCAAACATGATTATACTTGCAATATTGTAATTTCCCCTACAAGTGCCTAGAGGCATTATATGCAGGGACATAGCTGAGTGTACAGTAAATACAACATAATTAGCTTTACCCAGTGGTGGAAGAAGTGCAGATCTCAAAGAAGAAGTAACAGTAGCAATGCCACAGTGTAACCATACTCTGTTAGAAGTAAAAGTCCTGCATTGAACATGACGTAAATCAAAGTATAAAACTATTAGCATCAAAAGTAAGTAGAAAAAGTAAAAGTACTCAATGTGCAGAGTGGCCCATTACAGAATTATTATTATTAATTACATGATTATATAAATTGTGATGCATTAAGCATAATCTTGCAGCTCGTAGAGATGGAGCTACTGTAATTTTAATAGATTACTGAGTAGTTTACACAGTCTAATCTAGAATAACACATCATATTTTATAGGCTGTATGTATGTATGTATTGATAATCTGAATCTGCAAAGTACCTAGTGACTAATAGAATCAAAAAAATGTAATAAGGTAAAGAGTACAATATTTTCCTTTGACATGTAGTGGAGTAAAAGTATAAAGTAGCAGAAAATGGAAATACTCAAGTAATCAAGTACCTTAAGAAGTACAGTACTTGAGGATATGTACTTAATTACACTACACCACATGGTTTGCCCAACTATTAATTGGCAAAACCAACTTTCATAATAATTCATAATCAATGTGATATAGGCATATTTGGTGATTGTGTGCCTTACGATGCTTTCAGGTCACAGATAACTGTATTTACCACCTTACCGTTGTGACACAAATCTATGATATGACAAATCTTTGATGATAGTTGTGACGCATTTATATCATTAATGTTTTGGGCATTTTTTTGCAGTACTTTCATAGTTGTTCAGTCTTACAGGAGAGTCAGCAAAAAGAGGGGGCAAATGGCAAACAGATTACTTTTGACCATTCGCATGATGGTCATACATCAGTTTTTTTCAGTGAGTCAACCCTGGATGACCAGAATCTGTCATCTCACTTTACTAGGAACTGACACGAGGCTTACAGGGGAGATTTACAGTGTGGAAGGTCTGACACTCAGATTAAAGTCATGGCACGTCCATGCTTACAGGATTTGTTAAGACACTGGTCTTTTTGTTCAGAGGCCAGTTCTCGCAGTTCCAAACAGTCTGCTGAAGGCCTTGCGGACCATCTGCTCTGCTACCACCACAGACTGCTTTTTGTTCTTAAAGGAAGTGATGCAATAGAGCCCTTCCTCTGGAGTGGTCAGGGTGGGAGCAGCATGTGAAGCACACGGTGCTATCCTCAGGCACAGTCATGTCACTCATCACCATGGCAGCAGCCTGCAGATGATGTCATCCTGGGTGTCAGGACTTCTGAGCAAAAGGTTTTTTTGTGCCTATGTACAATATGTGTGTGTGTGTGTGTGTGTGTGTGTGTGTGTGTGTGTGTGTGTGTGTGTGTGTGTGTCTGAATGTACATGCATTGTTATATGTATATAAGACTTATAAATGACAAATGACTGACTTGACTACCTGAAAAATGTTGTTAAATGTTATAATTCATTTGCATATGGGTCTTCCTTTTTCTTGCGCCTTTACTGAACAACGCAAAGAGGAAGCACAAATGTGGCGTTACAATAGCAGCGTTTTACTTCCCTGAACAGGATGCCTTTCGTGAAAATTTTAAATGAACATTCGGTGTAAACAAGCATAGCTTTTATGACATGGATTCTGATGATGTGATAACGAAAGCCACGGAAGAAAATGAGTCTACTGTATGGAGGCTTCATCTACGATACTAATCCCAACAGTACTTCAACAAAAGGGAGCATTTTTGACAACAGTTGACTCACCACAAACTCCCCAGTAATTCCATGCGCTGCCTGCTCGTCCACAGCCTCCTGTATCTCCAGCTGGGCCAAAAGGCTCCTCAGTATCTGGGCTTGCTGCTCCATGGCTGCCTGTACACTGCCTGGGATAGGCCACCTTTCACAGGCATGTCAGGACACAGAGGTCCACATGTCCAGGGGTCATGAATTAGGGTCGACAAGGCTTGGCTTCAGGGCTGTAGGCGCTGCTTCTGTTGCTGCTGCACAGAGCACTTCTCTATTGCAACTGGCACATCAAGGAACTATTGTGAAGAAACATGTGAACTGTCTCAGAGGAAGCAAAACTAAGCTAACAGGTTCTGTGGTCAGATTAAAAAACATTGCCGCACCCCCTGTGTGTCTCTCACTGGGTCCTAAAGTCACACGGGTGTTTCACTGCGAACAGCATCGCAGAAGGAAAGAAAAAGGAGCACCCACAAACAAAGTGGGCCACACGTTTATGCATCTGAACAATCACGACCAACTGTTGCAATGCAGGCAGTCTAGCCTGTTGGACAACATTCAGGACTCAGTGGAGGAGGGATGTGGGAGGGATGGAGGCAGAGGGAGTGGTTGTAAGTGAGAGGCTGTCTGAGAATCCAGAAAATCCTGATGTTCAGAGCAGCAACCCATTCAACTCTCTCTGCATCTTCATTTAGACCTACTGTTTGTCTGCATATTACAGGCCATCCTCGCAACAGCTCCTCCTAGTCCCTCACTCTCTGTTTCTGCTCCCAGGCTTTGGAACAGCCTCCCGTCCCACAACAAGGCATGTTCTATGATTGGCAATTTTAGAATCTAATTTAAAGACCCACCTTTTTTCACTTGCTTTTAACTTTTAGCTGCTTTTACCTCTTGTTAATTTAATTCCCTCTCCAAACTTCCTTCTTCTTCACTTGACTTGACTTTGGTTTTATCATGTCACTTTTGTATTGGTGTTTGTTATGTACTTTTTATCTATGTAATGTCTGTCTCTCTAGAGGCACAGATCAAACCATCCGCCTTGGTTGTAAAGAACTTTGGATCAACTTATGTTGTTTTAAATGTGCTATATAATTAAATAAAGACGACTAGACTTGTCCACAGTAGCCATTTGTTTTGGTAAACCACAGCACAGACTATGAAATACAATGAAGTAAACTCTGCCTTTTCTTCAAAAACTTACTGTAATTTGTTCAGTGTGCGAGCAGTTTCTAAAGCAATGGGTGAAGCTCTGTTTCAAGGAACTACAGGTGTTTAGTCATCCCTACAGACTTATTACACATAGCAAGCTGCATGTTAATAAGAGTATGACTAAAAATAATCAAACATATTTGTAAAAGAATATCCTAGCTATAATGATAAAGAGATGAAAATACCAGTATCAAGATAATAAGGAAAATGTACTGACAACAGGCTTACCAGTGAAGCTGACATGCAGTTCATGTGAGAGGAGGTAGCCCAGTGTGCCTTGGTTGACATGACGAGGACAACAATGCATTGCTCCCTGCATCCAGCAGGCATTGTACACTACATACATCAGCAACATGGTGACATCTAGTGGCTTTGTGGTACATTTACACAAATGGATATTCTGACTGGTTCAATTTACTCATTGGTTTGTGAGATTTGATTGTCAAACGTTTCAAAAGTCTAATACTGTGAACGGTGACGTCCCTCCTCCTCTGCCAGTTGGGTGTGGTTGGCTTGGCATCCTGGCTCAGGAGCCGATGGCCAGAGTAGAGGAGGACAGCAGACATCATATTTCAGTATACCTGTATCTGTGTCGCTGTGTCCCAACCGGCAGCGGCAGATGGCCGCCCACCAAGAGCCTGGGTCTGTCTGAGGTTTCTGCCTGTTTAAAGGAAGTTATTTCGCGCTACTGTCGCACCAAATGCTTGCTCTGGGGGGGAGAATTGTTGGGTCTTTGTTAATTATAGTGTGGTTTAGACCTACTCTATCTGTAAAGTGTCCTGAGATAACTTCTGTTATAAATTGACACTTTAAAGTGCTCATTTTATGCTCATTTTCAGGTTCATAGTTGTATTTAGAGGTTGTACCAGAATAGGTTTACATGGTTTAATTTAAAAAAAACAAACACCATATTTTTGTTGTATTGCACATTGCTGCAGCTCCTCTTTTCACCCTGTGTGTTGAGCTCTCTGTTTTAGCTACAGAGTGAGGCATCTCACTTCTGTTCCATCTTTGATCGTAGTCGCACATGCACAGTAGCTAGGTAAGGACTACTAGCCAGTCAGAAGCAGAGTATGAGGGCGTGCCACGCTCTAGCAGCTAGCCGAGCATTATAACGTGTGTTACAGGGTGACGCACGTTTGTCACGGAAGTAAAGGCTGGACTACAATAGAGCTGTTTGGAGCAGTTTAATTGAATTGAAATTGAAGCGATTGAAAGCGATTCCACTTGAGTAAAGTGGCTTCATCTCTTACGTCTGTCTTCCTCCCACCAGCTGGATTAATTAAGATTTTGTGTTTTGTCTGCACCCACCACGCACTATGCTCAGTCATACGCTGCATTCATTACTGACCTACCAGGGTAACATAACTATTTACATTTTACCTAAGTTTACAATAAACTTCATTTGTTAAAAAGTTTATTTCATGTGTGATTTCCTGTTTTCGTCACTGACCTTAGACCAGTTTGTGACCAAACAGAAACACAGCCGGACAATCTAAGTGACCGAGTGACATGATCATCTCAAAGGTGGAAAAACAAGTCAAACTGTGATGTGTGTTGACACACTGAAAGTGTGGTTTCCCCAGTTATGAAACCAAGGCTGTACATGCTTTAAGGGGCTTTTCAATTACACAGCCTGAAGTAAATGTGGCCTACAGCACAGTTTACAGAGGTGGTGGACAGGTGTCTTTTATACTGATAACAAGTTCAAACAGGTTCCATTAATACAGGTAACGAGTGGAGGACAGAGGAGCCTCTTAAAGAAGAAGTTACAGGTCTGTGAGAACCAGAAATCTTGCTTGTTTGTAGGTGACCAAATACTTATTTTCCTGAGGAATTTGCAAATAAATTCATAAATAATGTGATTTTCTGGATTTTTTTTCTCATTTTGTCTCTCATAGTTGAAGTGTACCTATGATGGAAATTACAGGCCTCTCTCATCTTTTGAAGTGGGAGAACTAGCACAATTGGTGGCTGACTAAATACTTTTTTTGCCCCACTGTAGATGTGTTCAGGACATTGCAGCACACAAAAGCATTTCTGTAACCCACAATGCACCTACAGGAAGCTACGATCACCACAGTCCATCTCTACAGCTTCCTGAGTGTTGATTGTAATTGTTACCATTTCGCTTCAAACATCAAAATGAGGACACTGTGTCTGATTATGCTTTTTCATGGTGAGTGGGCTGTGCAATTTGCAACTTGTATTAATTATCATAATTGTATTGCCATTTTTATTTATCATAGTTTATCATATCAAGTGTCTAAAAGGGATAATAATTTCCATTCCTTTTGAAAAAACGAAAGATAGATTAGAATGTCCATTTGAGGGGCAGTTTCTTTTTGCAAACATCTGTTTCAAGAACAAAGTTTAGTATTAAACTGTAATTTTATCAATACTCCTATCTTTATTAGTAAGTGAAATAGATTAAAAAAATGTATTTAAGCTTCTGTAATATTCTTTAGTTCTCATGGTGTAACTGTGTCATATTTATAAGTGCGTGATTTTTGGATATGTTTATGATAACCATTTCATTATGTTATATTCTATCATCATGTAATCATTCTTACTTCATATGTGAAACGTGTGTGAGCTGCCTACGATGTGGAAATTTGATATCTGAAATCTGAAAATTATAATATTTGCAGACGCAAATGTTATTTCACATGGGAAATGTCTCAAGTAACTACCTGAAAACCAACATGCGCTGCCAACCCACTTCGAATTCACTTTAGTTTTTTCATTGCTGAGGATTATAATTTGGGTCAAAAAATGAAATGAAATCAGTTAAATTGAAAGTTGAGTATTTTGTGGAACAACCTGAAACCAGAGCATTCCGCTGATTGCTGTGGCAAAGAGCAGTTTCATTCTAATTGGACTCTTGTCTTTCAGCAAGCCTTCAGCTCAAGTGTGATAAAAGGGACATCACAGCACATATTGGAGGCAAATTCTTTCTTATCTGCAAGTATGACGCAAGCCGGTTCCTGTACAGTAAAAAGTACTGGTGCCGAGGGGATTCTAGAAGCACCTGTGAGATTTTGGTAGATTCAGAAAGTAAAATTAAAAATACACAGAGGGCTCACGTAATAGACGCGGGAAGAAGAGGCTTGATTGTTGAAGTCACAGATCTCCAACTTGACAACGCTGGAGTATACTGGGTTGGGATTGACAAAGTGTATGCTGACATCATGACTTCAGTTAATGTGGTCATCACTGAAGGTAAGAATAAAACCCAATCACAATGAGTTTTTTTTTTTTATTAGATTAGATAAAAAGACTTTTGATCCCAAATTGGGAAATATAAGTGCTACAGCAGCAACTATAAGACACACAGCACACATAAGAATATACAAGAAATAAGAAATAGGATAGAATACAAGAACAACTACTCAAAAAATATACACAGGAAAGAATGTACAAACGTGTATATACAAGTGGCGAATAAAAATGTACTGTACTCAATGTAATCTACTCAAATAGTAACAAGAAGAAAACTCTGGAGTGCTCAGAAGTTCAAAACAAATCATGAAGGTGCTCTTTGGAAAGGGAACACAAAGCTTCAAAAGAGATAAAAAGGTCCATGGCACTCTTCTTGTGAAAAAAATGAATAAAAAGCCTAAATTCTTCAGAAAGACAAACATAGATTTAGAAGGCCGCTTTGTGCCGATACGCGTGGGTTGCTTCCCAGTTCTTTTTTAAATGTAGACTTCAATATGAAATAGCCATTTAAATAAAGGCTTTTATTTTATTTTTTTCACAAGACGAGCCTTGGACCTTTTTTTCCTACTAAAAAATATAAATACTATCTAACACTGTTACACACAGTGGTGAAGTGCTAAAAAGTTTTGTATTGAATGTGGTAGGAATGATATCCAGGATGGTGGTGATGGCACAGTAGATATAACACATGCCTTTGGTGTGGGAGATCTGGGTTTGATTTCCACTGCGGTACATCAACTAATGTGTCCCTGAGCAAGATACTTAACCCCTAGTTGTTCCAGAGGTGTGCAACCTCTGATATAGGGCAATTGTAAGTCTCTCTTGAACATGTAATATCCTGTAGCTGTCAGTACGACACTTATGGACTTGTATTCCTATTGTCAAGCTGAATTCTAAATACATTGCTTTCTTCTTTGTGCCAGTTCCAGTATCTGAGCCCAATCTTCAGCCCTTGAGCTCTCTGGTGGACAGGCGGACATGTTGGGGTCAGCCAGTGACCGTGCGCTGTGGTTGTACAAAGGGCACTGCCGTTCGTTACGCCTGGTACACACACTACAAGGATAGTCTGCTTCACCACTCGTCAGACTTATACCTACACTGTGGCACAGTGGAAACGGACAGCGACTATTACTGCATTGCCAGTAATGCCATAAGCAGTCAACGGAGTGTTATCCTCTCTGTGCAGGTTCTGCTGCCTGCATACAACAGCTGTATTTACATCATTCATATGCAGGGTAAGAACAGATGTTATGTATTCTCTACTATAAATATCAAAGCAAGAACTGGTAACATGAAGCCTGTATTTAAAGTGATTTATCAATTCCTTAAAAATGCTTCATAACATATGCACAACAAAGTAGAAGTAGTTACTTGCTGAGTAGATTTTTGTTCTAGCAATTTTACTTGTACTTAAAGGTGCTCTAAGCGATGTCACGCGTTTTTTAGGCATACAACATTTTTTATCACATACAGCAAACATCTCCTCACTATCCGCGAGCTGCCTGTCCCCTGAACACACTGTAAAAAACGCGGTCTGTGTAGACAGCCCAGGTTCCACAAATGGCAACAAAAACAAACTGTGCACACACTCTGCACCACTCTGCACCACAAAACATAACAAACAGTCTTCCAGCGTTCCGGCCAATAACCATACAAGAAGCACGGAAGGGAGGGGGAGGGGACGGGATGAGGAGGAGGGAGAGGCGAGCTAGCCTTGTTTTGTTTGAAAATACTTTGAACGTCAACAAGAAGTGCCGTCACCCATCATCGCTTAGAGCACCTTTAAGTGAAAGGTCATACAAATAATAGTACTTTTGCTTAAGTAGAATGTGGTGATTATGGCGTGTAATAATGCTTTTATGACAGCTCCTTGTGGGTTTTTAGGAAAGCAAAGGTGTATCGATTGGGTACAGCATGCATAACCTTTTATGAGGTTTGTGTCATTATGAATGCTTGTTGCTTCCAGAGAACATTTTGTAAGCTGGTTTCATCTTTATTACTGTAGAGTTATAAAGGTCAAGGCTAAACAAAACAACCTAACGTTATGCTTTCCATGTGGGCATGGAAAGCTTGATACAGTATTAGTGGAGGACAGAAGTAAACAGGTTTTATTATTCATGAACACTGTTGTTATGTGTGGGTCTTCAAAAGTGTAACGTCTGTCTGTGAGTTTCAGTGACTGAACATTTCCAAGTCAGGTTTGCTATTGCTGTGGCTCTGTTTCCTCTGTGCCAACGCACTTTTCACACTTCTGTTTGATCTGTTTCTGACATCATTTATCTATCTATCTAAATACACTCCTCAGCCATTGGTTGCAGAAAAAGACCTTAGAATCTTACAAAATTGGTGCTTATGATATTGTAAATTATTGACTATTGATATACTTTATCATTGGGAATATTGTTTTTTCATTATTTTTATTAAATGACATTGGCTGTTTATTGTTTATAATTGGACAATTTCAAAGCCTTTCATTTTAAAATCAGAATGGTCCGATATTACCCGAGTGACAGTCTAGATATTATTTTCTGGACCATTCTGATGTAGGATTTTATCATTAAAGGCTTTGAAAATGTCCAATTAAAGCTATATTTTAACTATTTTTTCAGGATGATCAAAAAAAACCAAAAAAACTCCTGTTTAGACAGACTCATTTTGGATTGAAGCCCTTGTATGCAGGATGGGACTTTGGCAACTCTTAGTGGCCGTTTGGGCAAGCAGCAGTGCATAGGCCTACCACCTGACCATCTGACCCAGGAAACATACACTGCACCAGTTTTCAATGGGATTGTCTCGCTTTTCTACAGACAAAAAATCGTGCCATCAGATTTACATGTTAAAGATAAATTAATCGTACCATAAAGGGATTTAAATAGCAATATACAACACATGCTTCATAGAATGCACTGATAAGGTCTGATGTGTTTTGAGGCTGTTGTTGTCATGGTTGTATGTTCTGTTGTATGTTTCTGTTTCCTGTTTTATTTTGGTAGTCTGTTTTTTCTGTCTTGTCTGTTATCCCACCTTTTTTGATTGTTCTGCCCAGCCCTGATGTGTTTCACCTGTTCCTTTCCCTTGTGTCACCTGTCCCTGGTTAACTCGTTACCCTGTGTATTTAGTCTCTGTGTTTCCCTTGTCTGTTGTCAAGTCATTGTGTTCTGTTTCATGGTCGTTTGTGGTGTCTACCCCATTGTCTCTGTGTTTCCAGTTTTGGTATTTCTGTCTTTTGTTTTCCTCCACATTCTGGAGGGATTTTTGACTGCTGCCTTATTTTTTTATTTTTATTAAATCCTCAAAGCAACACTACTCTTGCCTGCTCTCTGCATTTGGGTCCTACACATTTTCTGAAATCATGATAGTTGTAAAATCCCTATTGCACAAAGTACAAGCTCAGTAATGGCAATATTTTTCCTTTTAATCATCAGGCCAACCCATTTATGATTGTGCCGACAGAATGAGCACCAGCACGGTCAAAACTCCACCTATGACTACGTGCCAAGCTACCGCGAAAATCCAATCGGACACAAGAAACGGGTCTTTACTCAATCAAACTGATCAAGATATGTTTTTCGGCAGGTTAGACTGTACTATATCTTTTAGATTTGTTCATTAATATATCTTAAAATGGATCCACAAAGTGTTGCCTGTCAATAATCAAATCTTTGTTTTTTTTATACAGGGAATGGACAGGAGTGCATTTGTGGTACACATTGCTGCGTTGGGGTTCTTTTGCTTCCTTACTGATATTTCTGTGCGTAGTACTCAAATGTATAAAGCAAGACACAAACGTACCAAGAAGAAGAGGACAGTTCATGTGAGGGGACGCCCAAGGTTAGTAAATTGACCTACAGTTTACACTGGTAGTTCTTTGGGACCGATATCATCCTTCTGACGTTGGTTTGTGGTTTTATTTTTTACTGACACTCCTTGATAACACATGATGATTTGTGAAGTCTCTGGGTCATATCTGAATGTCTCATTGCAGCATTTATTAAACTGATTGTCTTTCAAATTATAGCCACCAATGCCACCAACACATACACAAGTCATCTCCGGGACATGCTTGCCCTTACCAAGAGGTGATGAGACATGTTTGCTCAAATAATAAGCTACTATAAATATTGTTATGTGTTACATAATATATTAGAATGAAATAGCTTTAATAAAGTGAAGCAACTTTTACAATGCCAGCTAGGAAAGATAACCATGACTAATTGGAAAACAGTAATTGAGAAGAAACCAGTCCTTTATTTGTTTGAATTTACTTTTATCAGATCAAGCAAAATACAGTGTGTACAGAGTGTGTGTGTGTGTGTGTGTGTGTGTGTGTGTGTGTGTGTGTGTGTGTGTGTGTATGTGTAAATAAGACAAAGCTTGCTGTTGTTGCAGATCCTGTCTTGCTGTGTAAACCAATAACAGGTAGCCTACAACTACAGTCTGTAAATATGAATAAGAATGACGCAGGCCAATGTGACAGCATATTCTGTTTGTCCCCTCAGGTTTTCTAGAGGATGTTTACGTCTAGTGCTCTGTAGCCTATAGCCAATGTAGCCAATGTAAATAAGATGTTTTTTTCTTAACTTGACATGATTAAATAACGGTTCATTTAAAAAATGTTTGAACAGGATTTGTTAGTGATCCGGATGTCATCTCATTCTTACATGTGATTTGTTTAACCACATAACGTTCCTTATACTTCTGTCTGTAGTTTCGCTTTTAAATAAAATAAGCATTGGGGTTGGCTTTCTTTTGCTCTGTGGTTACATTAGGTTTTCAAAGTCAGGAAGTTGCTAGAGCACCAGTGTTTGAAAAACTGTTATGCTCTCATGTAAAAATCCCCCTTTAATTTAGGTTGTAAAAATAATGATATGGAATTAACTGTACAGATTATTACTTTTTTGTTTAAAAGAAAGTGTGGAACACATTTGAACTACTTTCTATGGCCTGTTAATTATGAATCAATGACATACAATGACACACTAATTAAAGTACATAAGTGTTTAGGAAGTGTATTTTACCACACACCCAATGTCAGTAGAAATGTTCACCACAAAGCCATCACCACACATCCTTCTTTCACACAAATGAAAGAGGGGGGTGTGTTTCAGGCCCTAGACCTTTTACAGCAGAAAGTCAAACCCACAGATCCCGACACAAACAGCTCAGCTCTCATCATCTCCATCATGCTCTAAACTAGGTCCTAATGAAGACCTAACTTCTAGTATGTTGGCTTTATTTTGAAACATGATTTGAGAGACAATTGAATGAAGGAGTGCTTGCAGACAAAAATGTAAAGCATGCTGTTGCTCGTGTGGTGTTTTTGTCTTAGTGAGTGTAAACCAATTACAGGTACAACTACAGTCTGTACATTCTGTGATTGTGCTGGCTATGTGCACAAGGATAGTGTCTTCAGAGTATATTGAAATGCAAATACCTTAGCCAGGTATTTGGAAACTAATCTCTTGCACAAACAATGAATGTTTTATGTCATGGAAGTGATCTCAGTTGGTTAAAAAAAAAGTGTTGGCAGAGGAATATGTTCAGTGATAGACAGAGTACAATCTCTACAGTATATGACAGCATTCCCATCAGAAAAAAAGGGAAAGCAGAGATATTATCCTTGACCTTGAGATGTACAGTAACTGTGGTGTAAAACTGGGCAGTGGTCTCTAGTCTCAACCCATGCTGAGAAAAACAGTGAAAAGGGGACATTTCATAAAACGAATTTAGCTCAGGAAGTGTACTCATAGGAAGTACTCGCTTCCTCATATTGACTCTGCCTGGGTTAGGTTAATTTCATGATTCATGAAGATCTATGAATGCTTTGTGCGGTGTTCGCCATTGTTACCATTGAAATGAAGTCAAATTGTAACCGGCCGTGAGAAGAGACTTGTCATAACCATGTATAGTTTACACAAGAGGTCAAAGTCTTTCTGGGAAATTTTAGGAGTGGCATTCACATTCATTTTGGAGATCTTTATATCTTATGTTTGTCCCCTTAAGGTTTTCTATTGGATGTTTGGGTCTAGTGCTCTCCACTGACAGTGACAACACATATACCCTACAGTTCCAGGGAGGGGGACTGCTACATACTGAGCCAAGTGTTTACCCTTATTATAAACAGACAGGTAAAACATATGGCATTTATGTTCTGTTTGTTTGGAGACAAGTTGAAGCATACTGGGCAGTTTTTACAGGCTCAAATGATGATTGGAATATGTATTGGCCAAATCAGCAGTTGTGGAATGTAACTTGTAGGCTACATTTACTCAAGTAGCCTTCAGTTATAAGGTATATGTAGCTTACTTTTCTTAATTATATTTATTTCTTTGTACTTATATTCTATAAGTGACGCGATCCATGTTGTTTCCCGTCAATATTCAATTTTCATGGTTAGGGTTAACAGCATGTGGTAAAGTTGGTGATTTTCGGCTCAGGAAAAGATATACGTCACTGATTACCGATATGGCCACGCCTGTTTCCAACAAGAAGCTGCTTCCGCCAAGAACAGCCCACATTCACCGTTGTGGATTAGCAGCAGTTATTCTTCGCATTTAGTTGGGTAAGTCAAAAACACTGTTCCCATGCTTGAACAAACTAACGCTTACACTGCAAAAACAAACCGAAAACAGAACGGCGTTACCATTTGAACGTGACTAAAACAGTATATTATTAACGTTTGTTGATGTTACGTTAGCTAAACCCAATCTGTATTGACAGGAACTTGCAATTTCATGGCTTTTATAATGTACTGAGAATGAGCTAAATTGAACACAAAGTCAAATTATTATGGACGTTAGCTGACATTAAGCGTTTCTGGAGGAGCGCAACTACCCAGTGTCAGAGGGGTATGCAGCAATAATTTTGGCGCCCCCCCCCAAAAAAAACAACAAAAAAGTAAATAAATAAGTGTGCCCGACATCATCATGTATGGGGTTTAAAGGGGTGATAGAATGATTATATAGGGTATTTCACACTGTTCCTTAAGGTCTCCTAACAGGGTATGTAACATTGGTTGGGCTGAAAATTGCCCGAATGCTATTTTATTAGGCCCTTAACTACCCTGTGAATATGGCTCTTTTTGTAACAAGAGCTTTTCTTCCAAATATGATATGCTCATGAATATTTAGATGAGCTGTGCGCTGATTGGTTTGAGCGAACCACATACAAACACATTGGAGACGAGACAGCAGGTCTCATATTTCAGACACTGCAATGTTTCGTTACTAAATTCACTTCTGAGACTTATTTATGCGAGAAATCAACTATATAAAGCTCAAATATGGGCCGTTTTACAAAAATTGATGGCTAATTGCAAATTTGTCGGACTTCAGCAGGTCCACACAGTCTGACGAGACAGCGGCAGCCCCGCTGCGCTCCATACTCAGGAGAAAGTCACGTTAAATTATTTCGATTTTGGCATTAGAAGTAATCAGACTTCATCTGTAAGCAACACTAACGTTAAAGTGCAAAATGCAACGAATGTGAGGAGGACTCGGAGCTTGAACTGAATATTTAGTTTTGTGTGGTCTAATAGAACCCCTACCTGATGTCATCACTGGTCTCATCTCTATGTGATGTCATCGCTGACCTCATGTCTGTCTCATTCACTCCTTGCTCCTTGCCTGTGTTCTTCTCCACTAAGACATATTGTCAAACAAACATGTAATATACAGGGTTTCCCGCGGAAAATTTGTTAGTTAAGGTGGTAGGTTTGCCATCTGACCGGGGGGGGGTCTGTAGTACAGACTCTGTACTACACACTACACTAAATATCAAATTTAAATATATAATTAATACATCTCTGTAGTGCAGACTCTGTAGTACACACTACACTAAATATTAAAGTTAAATAATAATAAATAATTTATAAATAACCAGCTTTTCAAAATAACAGTTGCAATGTGCAATTTTAAGCTCATTAAGCTATTTTCAAAAACAGTGCTATAACAATTTTACTGCCATTCCAACTCTTCTCCAAAACAAACTGTGCTGAGATAACAGCGCTCAGCCCATAGCTTCACACACTCCAGCAGATAGTATGCGTGAAATAAAAACAGGACACGTCATTTCACTGTGTGTAACTACGCTAACTAACCGTGTATTGTGAACCGCGTCTTTGAGACAACAGCTGTGTCTCAAAGACCGGGCAACAGCCGGGACGTTGAGAATCCAAGCGCGAGAGGTGATGGATATTTCCAGTCAATTCGTCATGTATTCACTTTGTTGAAACAAGAGAAGAAAGCCTCACTGATGTGAAGAATAGGACAGAGAAACCTATATAAATGTTCTCTGCCTGCCGTATTCCAACGCTCCGGTAAGTCCACTCACCCAGTCTCTGCCCGGGCATGCCCCAGCTGCCGCACATTTGTTGACAAACTCCGACGCACACGCAACGGTGAAATGGCGATTTATCCCTTTAAATGTGAATATACGACAGATAAACGATATCTTTACAACTCGCCGTTACCTTGTTTCCTACAGACTGTGTTGATGCGACTTGCGGTTATATATTATTTTTGAAGACTCAGTTAAGGCGGCATGCACATGTTGATAAGGCGGGCCGCCTAAACTGCAAAGTGCTGCAGTAAACCCCTATATATTTTCTATATTAGTTTTTCCATATTAATAATATTAAGAAATGAATCTGTTGGTATCAAGTGGCTCCCCCTACACTTCCACCTAATGTTAGACCTACCTGCTGCCTTCCCCTGTCTTTCCTGGTCCACCATCCTCACACCTGAATGAAATGAACTCACTGTTAAATATAGCAGCCTAAATTCAATTCTTAAATCAGCCTAGTGATGGCATCTGATAAGACAACTATTATGCAGTAAGGTTGTGCTGCTGTTGAAATTACATTTACATATTTTACAAATATGGAGAGCCACTTAGCATAGACCTTTTAAAGAGAGAGATGTGACCCTGTAATTACAGCTTCTATGTCACCCAACAGATGTAACTATAGCCTGTATGTCTGACAGCACAACATCAACAGCTAATGGTAAAACAAAATCTATTAATGATTCCATTGTAAACCAGAGTTATTGCATTAGTTATGTTTTCCAGCTTCTTGTCATTTATTGTGCATGCTACCTTATATTTATCAGTTGTTATTTTACCTTAATAAAATTGAGATATGTCATGCATGGGATTGGTACCATAGGGTTTAACCAAAACCTAAATGTAGCTATCAGCAACATTGGTTTGCATTAAGCTAGCCGTAAACCCCACTTTAGCTGCTAGTGTTAGCAAACACTGGCTAGTCTGAGAACAGTCTGTTAACATGAATATTTGCAAGCCTCCAAGTTTGGTAGCAAATATATGTATGATTCCATGGTAAACCCCCATTTGGCTGCTACATTCCCAGTGTTAGCAAACACTAGCTAGTCTGTTAACATGAATATTTGCAAGCCTCCAAGCACAGACGTCACACTTTAAATCCTACCTGTTGCCTTTCACCATCCACTTATTTAACTGCTGTCGCATCCCTGGCCATGCCATCTCCTTTTCCCTCTTTCTTTTTAAATTTTAGCCCCCGACAACTCACTGCTCGTACGCTCCGTAACGCTCGTACCTGCTCGCTCGGCGCTCACGCTCAGTGAAGTATTATAATGAACATTGTCGTTGACTGTTGATGTCAATGACTGGCTATATACAATATGTATTTGAATTTGTTTAGGGTATGATTAGTACCTGTAATGCTAGTCCTTTACACAATATAAAATGTATATGAGAGCTTAAAAAAACATTTTAATATATTTTATAATATCTAGGTCTGAAAGTGTGGCTGATAGGAGACAGCTACATCCGACGTGGGGAAGAGAGAGCCAGACAGACCACAGGGAGGAACCTGGGACTAGATGGCCGTGTATGGTGGTTTGGCAGGGGTGGTCTGAGATAGAGGAACCTTCTTCCCTTTTTTCATCAGTCTTCGAGAGGAAGACTGATGCAGCCCTCTTTGTGTAAGGATATGTCTCCACCTATTTATGTAAATGTTTTAAATTTTAGATTATTTATTTATATATATATATATTTTTTTATTTGTTAATCATTCTGTTCACTCACATTCTGTGTTCTTCCTCTCCCTCTTGCCTTTATTTCTCCCTGCCTTTTCCTCTCTTGCCTCCACTCATCTTCCCCAGCCTCACCGACATGTGTTTTGCATTTTTTATTTTGTCTTTCTTCCCCATATCGGATGTAGATTTTGTTTGTCCTATATATTATGTTTTTTTTTTTAAGATTATTTTTGGGGCTTTATTTGAAAGTGGATCGATATGAAAGGGGAGAGAGATGGGGGATGACACGCAGCAAAGGGCAGCAGGTCAGACCTGAACCCTGTGCCGCTGCAGGACTCAGCCAACGTGGGGCGAACGCTGCCACGGAAGGCGCGCTGCAGCAGCTCCGTGGTCTGTGCCGCTGCTCGTCTCTATTTTTACAGTGAGAGTGGACACTAAGCAACGCACAGGTCTGCTTCAGAGCTCCGTGTGTTTGAGTCTGATCCATAGACTGGAAACGTCACGGGAACTTGAAACTAAATCATTAGTTTGAAGTTTTCCCCCAATTAGGAAAGGATCGACAATAATCATCAATTCAATCTAATAATCAGGTTGACAAGTAAACGTGTGGCTGAGGGGACACCCTAGGATGATCATGTTTAATAAACATGTTTTATTTCACTCGTCATTCTAATTCTATTATTAATGAGAAGTAGACCTAAGGGCGACACGGCGCCCCCAACACATTTGACGCCCTAGGAAATGCCTAGTTCGCCTATAGCAGTCGCCGGCCCTGGTTACTGCTATTGGTATATTTGTATTTCTCTCTGTAAAACATATGCCGAATTTGCCAGGCGAACCTGTCGCTACAGACGAGATGTGAAATAGCTTGGTAAAATTAGGTACATAAACAGCAACTAACAACAACTAAGGACAGGACTAAGCATATTTTACTAACAAAAGATTGAATTTGAACCATTATATATACATTATTTGAGACTGACTATTTATTGTTGTTTGTGGGTTAATGTGTTTCGTGGAGTTGGCTCTGCTTGAATGGAATCAGCGTGAGTATGAACCATATTAACTAAGTTAACACTCTGACTGTTTAGCTTACATTTGCGTTTCTCTTTGCCAGAAAGCTCAAAGACTTCAGTCAGACTTGGCAGATTCCGTCATGTTTGTCACTTACTTCCTACTATTGAGCAGTCTTGGCCTTGTCATTACAACTCAAGGTGAGTGGCAGAGCAGATAAGCTTGTGACATAGGCTATGAGTGATTATACACAAGCTGTTTACTTATCTTGTCCTCACTTCTAGTGTTCATCTTTATCTTTCTGTATTTTTCGTTGTAGCTCAAAACTGCTCCAAACCTGTAGGAGGAGACAACATGAGATTGAAGGGCGAGGACATTCTTTTACAAACATTCCCAGAGGGGTTGAAAGTGACTTTCGCCTGCAATATTGGCTATGTGACTGCAGGAGGGTCTCCGTCCATTACTTGTACTGCTGGCAAATGGACTACTCTGAAGCTGACATGCGAAAGTGAATAATTACACTTTATTTTTACATTCAAATTTGTAAAAGCAGCAATAATGTGGCAATATTCTCTGGTCTTTGACCAACCGGGAAATTACGTCTTACCAACATATAAATGCTGGATGAATAGATGAGTGACTGATAATATCTAGTAACCATTCTGTTGAATCATATCTATATCCAGTCATTTTAACTCATTTAGACCGGGTGCCACATATGCGTGTGATTAAATCCTTATGAGGGTTATCTTTTTTTCAGGGAGGGACTGTGGCTCTGCTGGAGAAGTGGACAACGGAAATGTCGATTATGAAGGGACACAGTTCGGTGATAAACTAGTGGTCACTTGCAACACCGGGTTAGTAATAAACTGATAACTAGGACGGTTCATGTTAAGAGAATTAGTTTTTAAAATGTAATAGTAAGAAATGTATTTACCTCTAAAATGTCAGCAACCATCATGTTTCCAAATCAAAAAATGTATTCTAATCAAAGTGGGTGTTCAGTGGGGCTACCAGTCAGTGTTATCATGTGAATTAAAGGGGCTTACACAGATTCTTCTTGACATGTTGTCTGAAGTCAAACCTTCTTTTTTTTTTTTATTCCCTAATTAGCTTCTATATGGTCCCCAAAGATAAAGGTCAAATCATTTGTGGAGACCAAGGGTGGCTGGACAGGTTGCCTACATGTGAAGGTTGGTCATCTCTGTGTGTTAATACAAGACACATGACTAAATAAAAACTGTGTATTTCCATTCTAATAGATGTCACTTTCATTTTGCAGTGGTGACTTGTGATCCGCCACCTGCGGTAGCGAATGGTGTTTTCAGTCCAGTCAAAGAATCCTATGACTATAGTGAAGTTGTACAGTACAAATGTCAAAAAGATTATACACTTTCTGGATCAAGTTCAATATCATGTTCAGAACATGGAACATTTGGTCCTGCTCCAACATGTGTCCGTAAGTATTTTCCATCCTTTTCTCAACATTTTCCCAGTGTAAACTCAGCTGTGACTGATACTCTCCCATACTATGGAAAGAGTTATTTTGGACTGTTGTATTAATTTCTATTTTAAAATGTTCTCTTCCTGCAGTGGTTCGATGTGAGGATCCTACAATAGACAATGCTCACCAGACTGAGGGTTCTCGACCCCCTCATGGATACAGGTCTACGGTGACATATGAGTGCAAATCTGGGTATGTTATGAAAGGAGTGCGCGCCCTGACATGTGGACTAGATAGTCAGTGGGCACCTGCACTTCCAACATGTCAAAGTAAGTCATTAATTGAAATTACTACTTGGTCTAAGTCTGTAAAGAAAAGTTAACCTGTTACATTTGACCATGATGAAAACATGATTAGTATACTAATCCAGATACCATCACATTTTTACATGTGATTAATCTCATAGCATTGCATATACTTCCGTCAGTAGTTTCCCTTTTAGATAACATTAGCAATTTTTTTTTTGTGCTTTTGCTCTGTGGTTAAAAAAACAAACAAAAAAAAACATTTAAAAGTCTGTTTTTTGTTTTTGCTCTCACTCAAATGCCCTTTTTTTATTTATGTGAAGAAATTACTTGCCATAAATGCCATATTTAAAGTTTCAAGATGAATCTATGAAATTCTTCAACCACGCAGCCTCTGTTTGCCAAATAGATTCCTCAAAGATTATATAAATATAACCTAAGATATGAAGGAGAAGGTTGGAAGTAGTAATTAGAGCCATGGATTTAATAATTTCAACAAGGCTGCAGTGTGTGAAATATTTTTCATAGTTGGATGTGCATTTCAGATCATTTTGTTTCTGGTCAAAAAACACATTTAACTTTTCTTAATTGGCCAAGGTTTTAGAGAGTGAGTGGAGGCCTGGTCACGTAACAACACATTTCTATAAGTGTGTATATAATCACTTATCTGTTTAAAAGGCTGTGTGTGTGTGAAATGCATGTTAATTAGTTTTCACAGCCTCTTAATTATGAATCAATAAAATGATTAAAGTGGTTATTTGTAACTTTCAGTTTGTGTTGATTCTATCGGCCGCTTTGGACTAAAGCAGTAGTGTTTTTATCACACCTGCTGTCGTAAAGGTCTTTTCTTCACGGTGCTGTGTTGCCCGCTGTATTACCGAGTTAGCGTTACCGGGAGGTCATATAGTTGTGATGAATGTTTTGCTCAGCCAGAAAATCATTCATTTACAATAAGAGAATAAGTTACAGATGTATCGTTACATTTCAGGTGTTGCAGACAGTAACTTAGCCTACTTTACTTTAGGCGTAATTTCATGTCTGCTACTGACGTACAACCACAGTGCGCACTGTAAAGTTATTTTATGAAGGAAATAGACATATTACATATTACATGAAGGCCAACTCTGGGATGTTTTTGAATCGCGCCTGGACTACTCTGATGCTGACATGCGAAAGTGAATAATGACACTTTATTTTTACATTCAAATTTGTAAAAGCAGCAATAATGTGGCAATATTCTCTGGTCTTTGACCAACCGGGAAATTATGTTTTACCAACATATACGTAAATGCTGGATGAATAGATGAGTGACTGATAATATCTAGTAACCATTCTGTTGAATCGTATCTATATCCAGTCATTTTAACTCATTTAGACCGGATGCCACATATGCGTGTGATTAAATCCTTATGAGGGTTATCTTTTTTCAGGGAGGGACTGTGGCTCTGCTGGAGAAGTGGACAACGGAAATGTCGATTACCCTGAAGGGACACAGTTCGGTGATAAACTAGTGGTCACTTGCAACACCGGGTTAGTAATAAACTGATAACTAGGACGGTTCATGTTAAGAGAATTAGTTTTTAAAATGCAATTGTAAGAAATGTATTTACCTCTAAAATGTCAGCAACCATCATGTTTCCAAATCAAAAAAAAATATTCTAATCAAAGTGGGTGTTCAGTGGGGCTACCAGTCAGTGTTATCATGTGAATTAAAGGGGCTTACACAGATTCTTCTTGACATGTTGTCTGAAGTCAAAATATTTTTTTTATTCCCTAATTAGCTTCAAAATGGTCCCCAAAGATAAAGGTGAAATCATTTGTGGAGCCCAAGGGTGGCTGGACAGGTTGCCTACATGTGAAGGTTGGTCATCTGTGTGTGTAAATACAAGACTAACTAAAAACTGTGTATTCCCATTCTAATAAATTTCACTTTCATTTTGCAGTGGTGACTTGTGATCCACCACCTATGGTAGCGAATGGTGTTTTCAGTCCAGTCAAAGATTCCTATAACTATAGTGAAGTTGTACAGTACAAATGTCAAAAAGATTATACACTTAAAGCGTAACTCTCGCCAAAATGCAACCTTGAGTCTTTTTGTGAATGTACCAGAGTCAAACTTTCATTTAAAAGCATATTTAGGACGGAATCGGCACTTTTAAGATTTACCGTATTTTCGTTTTTCGTTCAAATGGCCTTTTGAATGGGAGTGCAAGGGGCACTTTTATGCTAGCCTCAAAATAGCTATTTTTAAAACACTAAGAAGGCTCGACACAACATGAAACTTTGCTCGAAGTATCACCAGGGGCTCTACACCTTAACGAAAGCATTGAGAACATTGTTTGTGTACCCAGAGTTTACTAAGAAAGGTTTTGAACAACTCACCGTAGGTCTTGTTGTTTTCGGCCGCAGCCATTTTATCAGTCAAAAACAATCTATTTCCGAATGCTACATAACAGGGAGGAGAGTAAAGATGGAAAGCTCCTAAAGCTTAGTTCCATATAAATGCACGGATTATTTGTTTTGTCGTTATTGAAAAACAATATTGACCTCGTAGTTGAAAAAGGAGCCTCATATGGAGTCCGTTCATTCGCATTCGGATTTCGACTTGTTTTGACTGCCGAGGTGGTAGCGGCCGGAAACAACAAGACCTACAGTGAGTTGTTCAAAACCTCTCTTTTTAGTAAACTCTGGGTACACAAACAATGTTCTCAATGTTTGAGTTCATGTGTAGACCCCCTTGTGATACTTCGAGCAAAGTTTCAGGCTAGCATAAAAGTGCCCCTAGCACTTCCATTCAAAAGGCCATTTGACCAAAAAACGAAAATACGGTAAATCTTAAAAGTGGCGATTCCTTCCTAAATATACTTTTAAACAAAAGTTTGACTCGGGTACATTCACAAAAAGACCCTAGGTTGCATTTTGGCGAGAGTTACGCTTTAATGGATCAAGTTCAATATCATGTTTAGAACATGGAACATTTGGTCCTGCTCCAACATGTGTCTGTGTTTTTCATCCTTTCCTCAACATTTTCCCAGTGTAAACTCAGCTGTGACTGACACTCTCTCATACTTTGGAAAAAGTTATTTTGGACAATTGTATTAATTTCTATTTTAAAATGTTCTCTTCCTGCAGTGGTTCGATGTGAGGATCCTAAAATAGACAATGCTCACCAGACTGAGGGTTCTCGACCCCCTCATGGATACAGGTCTACGGTGACATATGAGTGCAAATCTGGGTATGTTATGGAAGGAGTGCGCACCCTGACATGTGGACTAGATAGTCAGTGGGCACCTGCACTTCCAACATGTCAAAGTAAGTCATTAATTGAAATTACTACTTGGTGTAAGTCTGTAAAGAAAAGTCAACCTGTTACGTCTGACCATGATGAAAACATGATTAGTATACTAATCCAGATACCATCACATTTTTACATGTGATTAATCTCATAACATTGCATAGACATGCCGTCAGTTTCCCTTTTAGATACAAATTGAATTTCTTTTTGTGTGCTTTTGCTCTGTGTAGTTTCCCTTATCTAAAAGTAGTTTCCCTTTTTAGATAACATTTGGATTTTTTTGGTGCTTTTGCTCTGTGGTTAAATTTAAAAAAAAAAAAGAAGAAGAAAAGATTAAAAAGTCTGGTTTTTTGTTTTTGCTCTCACTCAAATGCCCTTTTTTATTTATGTGAAGAAATGACTTGCCATAAATGCCATATTTAAAGTTTCAGGATGAATCTATGAAATTCTTCAACCATGCAGCCTCTGTTTGCCAAATAGATTCCTCAAAGATTATATAAATATAACCTAAGATATGAAGGAGAAGGTTGGAAGTAGTAATTAGAGCCATGGATTTAATAATTTCAACAAGGCTGCAGTGTGTGAAATATTTTTCATAGTTGGATGTGCATTTCAGATCATTTTGTTTCTGGTCAAAAAACACATTTAACTTTTCTTAATTGGCCAAGGTTTTAGAGAGTGAGTGGAGGCCTGGTCACGTAACAACACATTTCTATAAGTGTGTATATAATCACTTATCTGTTTAAAAGGCTGTGTGTGTGTGTGTGAAATGCATGTTAATTAGTTTTCACAGCCTCTTAATTATGAATCAATAAAATGATTAAAGTGGTTATTTGTAACTTTCAGTTTGTGTTGATTCTAGCGGCCGCTTTGGACAAAAGCAGTAGTGTTTTTATCACACTTTCATTTTGCAGTGGTGACTTGTGATCCGCCACCTGCGGTAGCGAATGGTGTTTTCAGTCCAGTCAAAGAATCCTATGACTATGGAGAAGTTGTACAGTACAAATGTCAAAAAGGTTATACACTTTCTGGATCAAGTTCAATATCATGTTCAGAACATGGAACATTTGGTCCTGCTCCAACATGTGTCCGTAAGTATTTTCCATCCTTTTCTCAACATTTTCCCAGTGTAAACTCAGCTGTGACTGATACTCTCCCATACTATGGAAATAGTTATTTTGGACAATTGTATTAATTTCTATTTTAAAATATTCTCTTCCTGCAGTGGTTCGATGTGACGATCCTAAAATAGACAATGCTCACCAGACTGAGGGTTCTCGACCCCCTCATGGATACGGGTCTACGGTGACATATGAGTGCAAATCTGGGTATGTTATGAAAGGAGTGCGCTCCCTGACATGTGGACTAGATAGTCAGTGGGCACCTGCACTTCCAACATGTCAAAGTAAGTCATTAATTACATGTGATTAATCTCATAATATTGCATAGACATGCCGTCAGTTTCCCTTTTAGATACAAATTGAATTTCTTTTTGTGTGCTTTTGCTCTGTGGTTAAATTAAAAAAAAAAGATTAAAAAAGTCAGTTTTTTGGTTTTTGCTCTCACTCAAATGCCCTTTTCATTTATGTGAAGAAATGACTTGCCATAAATGCCATATTTAAAGTTTCAGGATGAATTTATGAAATTCTTCAACCACGCAGCCTCGGTTTGCCAAATTCCTCAAAGATTATATAAATATACAGTGGGTACGGAAAGTATTCAGATCCCTGCAAGTTTTTCCACTCGGTTTCATTGTAGCCATTTGCTAAAATCATTAATGTACACTCAGCACCACATCTTGACAGAAAAAAAACAGAAATGTAGACATTTTTGCAAATTTATTAAAAAAGAAAAACTGAAATATCACATGGTCATAAGTATTCAGACCCTTTGCTCAGTATTGAGCAGAAGCACCCTTTTGAGCTAGTACAGCCATGAGTCTTCTTGGGAATGATGCAACAAGTTTTTCACACCTGGATTTGGGGATCCTCTGCCGTTCTTCCTTGCAGATCCTCTCCAGTTCCGTCAGGTTGGATGGTGAACATTGGTAGATGCTCAATTGGGTTTAGGTCAGGGCTCTGGCTGGGCCAGTCAAGAATGGTCACAGAGTTGTTCCGAAGCCACTCCTTTGTTATTTAGCTGTGTGCTTAGGGTCATTGTCTTTGTTGGAAGGGTGAACCTTCGGCAGTCTGAGGTCCTGAGCACTCTGGATGAGGTTTTCTTCAGGATATCTCTGTACTTGGCCACATGTCATCTATCTTCAATTGCAACCAGTCGTCCTGTCCCTGCAGCTGAAAAAGCACCCCATGAGCATGATGCTGCCACCACCATGTTTCACTGTTGGGATTGTATTGGGCAGGTGATGAGCAGTGCCTGGTTTTCTCACACATACCGCTTAAATTAACGCCAAAGTTCAATCTTGGTCTCACCAGACAGAGAATCTTATTTCTCATAGTCTGGGGAGTCCATGTGTTTTTAGCAAACTCTATGCGGGCTTTCATATGTCTTGCACTGAGGAGAGGCTTCCGTCGGGCCACTCTGCCATAAAGCCCTCACTGGTGGAGGAGCTGCAGTGATAGTTGACTTAGTGGAGACGTTCTCCCATCTCCTGCTGCATCTCTGGGAGCTCAGCCACAGCGTCTTTGGGTTCTTCTTTACCTCTCACCACAGGCTCTTCTCCACGATTGCTCAGTTTGGCTGGGACAGCCAGGTCTAGGAAGAGTTCTGGTCGTCCCAAACTTCTTCCCATTTAAGGATTATGGAGGCCACTGTGCTCTTAGGAACCTTGAGTGCTGCAGAAATTCTTTTTGTAACCTTGGCCAGATCTGTGCCTTGCCACAATTCAGGTCTCTGAGCTCCTTGGGCAGTTCCTTCCGACCTCATGATTCTCATTTGCTCTGACATGCACTGTGAGCTGTAAGGTCTTATATAGACAGGTGTGTGCCTTTCCTAATCAAGTCCAATCAGTTTAATTAAAGAGTCACAGCAGGACTCCAATGAAGGAGTAGAACCATCTCAAGGAGGATCAGAAGAAATGGACAGCATGTGAGTTAAATATGAGTGTCACAGCAAAGGGTCTGAATACTTAGGATATTATATATATATATATATATATATATATATATATATATATATATATATATATATATATATATATATATATATATATATAATGGAGGGGGGGGGTGTAATGTCATGTTTGCTACTGACGCACAACCACATTGCGCACTGTAAAGTTATTTTATGAAGGAAATAGACATATTACATATTACATGAAGGCCAATTCTGGGACGTTTTTGAATCCTTTACAACCCCGTAATTTTCTCCATCTGTTGAAAGCCAACCGAGCTGTAACTCAGGTTTTCACACGTCGTCTGTCGATTCTCTTTTTAGCTTTTAGTTCTTCTTTGTTTAATTTCCTTCTTTTCTGTGATGGTCCTGCCCCAGTATCAGCCACAACTACAACAGATAACTTCTAAAATAAACTTAAAATACAATTAGGCCTATATAAAGAAATCTTCTGCTACCCTTTACATTGCTGGATACAATAACACAGACTTTTCCGTTGTGACCCGGTTAAGGACATTATAAAAAAGTAGGCCTTTATAAAATTAGCGTTATTTTTCACGGTTAGTCTCGTTTGCTGTTGCAGGTCATTTATGATCATCAAATGAAAAATTACATTTTTAGAAACCATTTAAAAGTTACTTATAGTCACTTTGAAGTGAAAAAGTGTATCTTTGTGGTATTAGCATATCTCTAATAACATTGTCCTGATTTATGTTTTTGCAGGAATACCACCCCCACCTAAACCCCCCACCACCACCACCACCACCACAACACATTCTCCCCCAAAGACATCAGGTAAAATCCATGTTAATGCTTAAGAAGACATTAGCAGCCCTTCAGAGTTGTCACCTGTCACCTAGTTTGGGCCTTTTTGGGCTGATGGACACCAAAGGGCTAAACTGTTTTACAGTATCAAAGCTAATTAATGTATCTTAGATCAAACTGCTATCGTTGTGTTTGTGTCAAGGAATTACAGTTGAGTGATCCTAGTGAAGTATAAACAAGGCTTTATTTGCTGCTGATATTGCTTGCTACACAGTGAAGTAGTGTTTGGAGATATGTTCTGTACTGTACATCAGTTTGTAAGGTCACTCAAATTCATAAAAAAAAAAACGAACATTCGCGTCTGGTTATTTAATCCAAAAATAGTTTACTAATTAATTTTCCAGAAATTGATACTATACCATGATATACTGTATATCAATATCATGATATCAAATTACACAAACCTGGTGGAAGATTATATCCATATTGCTCACTCCTGATTTGAAATAATTACAGATTTTAGTTTTCCCCAAAAAAATTCTGTCTAATACACTTTTGTGTTTATACTTTGGTTTCTATTAGTGCTGAGCAAAGTCAGTATTTTTTCATACGTTGCATTTTGACCTCACAGGAAAGGAAGTGCAACTTACACTGTACACACTTAGAGTTGCAAAGGGTCAAACTTTTTCCAGGGCAAGTTGAGCTTGAGAATGTTTTGGAATTTTGGCAATCTTTCCCAATTTCAATATAGAAATCATACCTTTTTGACTAGTGAAGTTATTTGAGGGTAAATACACATTAAAGCAATACTAGGTCTTATTGCATGTTTCAGTTAGAAGTATGCAAATTGAATTAAACGGTAACCATGCACTGCCTTCAGCAGGACACTCTTCCACCACATATGCATCCCACACTACTGCCACCTCTACTGAGCCATGTAAGTTTAGATTACGTTAATGGATATTAGGGGTGGGAAAAGAAATCTAAAATCATATCTATCGTGATTTTTTTGTGTGTGACGATGTTAGAATTGATTCTTTTCCCTAGAATCTTTACTTCTTCTTTTTTAAACCAATGATTGACCTAAATATTTTGATTATATGGTATCGCCAACGGCGACTACATCATCCATTTCCAGCAAAACAGAGCAAAAGCAGAAAATGCAGAAAATTCATGTTATGTACTTTGTTACAAATTAAATCATTGTCAGACTGACTGACGTGATGTGCATTGTTCTTAGAAAACGGTTAGTTTTTAGAAATGTCTCATGACATTGTGTGTAATTCAACTTTTGTTTTTGTTAAAAAAGGGGGGAAAAAATTGCAATAGTCAATACTATCAAATCACAATACTTCTAGAATCGCAATACAAATCAAACTGGCAGCCATGTATCGTGAAAGAATCGAATCTGGACATAAGCATATCGTCCCAGCCCTACTGGATATATATTTCTTTTGAGATTTCCTTTACAGGTTCAGTAGGTAACTTTTATAAAAACTAAATTTTTATGTCATAGTTGCTGAAACTCTCACTATATCCTGACAGACCTAATGGCATTTTCAAGTCTCCACCTCGCCCAAATTTAAACAACCAATCAGAGCCGAGGAGCCTTTGCAGCGTCTGTCACTGTTTGGGAACTGCGATCAAACTGCTAAACTAGATAGCGCTGATCAAGTATGAATCAAATATTCTGTTACTATATTTCTCGCCTCAGATGTTTTCATTTCAACATATTTTTGTGCAACTCTTCCTTAACACAAACACAATGGATCCAGTTTGATCCAAGATATATTAATTAGGGGTTCGAGCCCGAGGGGGCCGGGAGCTGCGTATGCAAGTCGACACGGCTCCCAGTACCAGAAATATAATATTTAAATGAATCATAGGCATAGCATTGCTTTTTTCAAAAGCTTTTTCATGATAAAATATTGACTCAACAGTGGAATTTTCAAAATGTGTAAAGCTAGGGGTGGGAATCACCAGACGCCCCACAATACAATATTCTCTCCATACTTTTATCAAGATACGATATTATTGGGATTTTAAACATATTGCGATATTCTGTGATATATTGCAATTTATTCCCTGAAAGCAATTGATTTTGTTACTTTCCAATTAAAAGAGCCATTTTTGGCCCGAAATAATTCAAAGAAATGAAATCTATGATTCTTATAATGAAAGTAACTAAGTCTATTTCAGTGTAAATCAGCCTATCAACATGACTAATAGGGCATTCATTAATATGGTGAGGTTTGTTGCCATTTGAGAGTGACATATCTAATTTTCTGATCAATTCAATGTAATTGACAGTTTAGTTATAGAAAAGCTGCTTTGATATTTTTGAACAAATACTTCATGTATCACTATTTGTGAAGGACTTTCCATGGCCTTTTGACTCATTACAATCTCCTGAACTGCCACAAAAGCAGCAACACTAGTGAGAGTTTGGAGATTGAAACAAATTCATAAAAGTACATTTGCTCTGCTTTCTGCAGCAGTTCTGATATTTTTTTTCTTTGTACATATTTTAGTTGACTGAAATGTAAACCTAAATGGAGAATGTAAGAATGACTTTAGGCTTACAAACTATACACTAAATAAAACTTAAAATGCAAAACAAAAAATAACCATTATTCACTTCAATGTAACTCTTTGTCAAAAGGAGCCACTGGAGAGGTGCTAAAGAGCCTACCTCTGCTCTAGTACCAACAAGTCAAATACTGATATGCAATTTATATAATAAAAGATTGATACTTGAATGAAAAATATCGCAAAACTAAGCTTTATTTATTTTAGTGACCCTTACTACACATTAGATTCTTTATTGTCCTTTGTATTGTCTTTCAAGTAAAGTTGTTGCCACAGTCTGTGCAGAGCCTGACATAAATACATAGGTACATGAATACATTATACCCCACAACATGACTACATGAAAGACATCAGATACTTGCACATTTATACACACAGCACCTACACACATGACCATTACTGATGTGTTTTGTTGAGTGATGTTATGGCAGCTATAGCCATTCCCAAACAGTTTCTTATCATAATGACTGACCCTGGTAAATCAAAGTAATTTTCATTCATTTGTTTTTGAACAGTAGCAGATTAGCTTTGTAGTTCAACCAACAACACTGTTTGACACAATTCTGTCTTTATTGTTTTTTTTACAGACAATCATGGGAATAAGTTGGCTATAGGCTTGAGTGTAACTCTTCTTGGTAAGTTTCAACTTCATCTTTTCAACAGTAGATCAAGAATGTAAAGCGGTAACGTTGACCCAAATAAGATCATGATGCCCTTACAAGAACCACGTGGTCATACTACAGTAGATATGGTGTTCTGGAGAGGGCATTATGTTCTCATTTGGGTCAAAAAATACCATAAGAATGTATTAATGGCTTGATGTGTCACTTTGTCACTTACTGGGGTTTGTGTTTTGTACATATTGTTATGAAAGGTGCACCTAAGGTTTAAATAGTCCTTTCTGAATTGGCATGCTAACAAATAGCAAAAGTCCCTTTTTTTTTCTTTTAAGCAATAATTTCATAAAAGCAAAGCCTTTTGGGATTACCAAAACCCTTTTCATGGTAGGCATTTAAACGAGCCCATCATCTTTTCTTACATCACCTCAAAAACATTTAAATTTTTTTTCTCATCAAAATAGTCCTCATTGCTATCGTTGTTGGAGCCATGGTATACTTCAAGAAAAAACGGTAAAAAGTTATTTTATTTAACTATGCCGACTAACCCTTAAAAATGGCTTTGTCCCTGTCATGGCTTTTCCGACCTTTTGTTGATGTCTGCTTTGGATCTGGTCAGCATTTAGCCTATATTCTGTTAACGCTCCCTCTGTCAAGTTTTATTAAGTGTTGCATGGATAGTTGTGCATGTGCATTTGTAACACTTTTTTTCTTAAAGGTCCAATGTGTGAATTTTTCCCATCTAGCGTTGAGATCATATATCGCAATCAACTCTCTCTCGCCACGCAGTTCAAAGTACGTACTGCAGCTACGGTAGCCTTCACGCTTCAAAGCGAAGGTGTACAAAAGGCCGTCTATCAACCGTGGTTGTCAGTATATCTATATCTATGGTTGGAGTGCATGACGGAGGGTGGCGCGGACGCGCGCTTCACACCGCGAGCGGGCACACGCGCCACCCGCCGGAAAAGGAGAGAGAAAGAAAAGGAGACTGCAGCGGTCCGGAGGATAATTAACTAACTTACAGAAAATTTTGAGCATTAAACACGTCATTTCCTGCATTCTGGTGAATTTGTATGCACCTATTTCTACCTTTTTCTGAATCAATTTATGCTGGAAATATCTTTATGTAAAGGGAAACATAGATTATAATCCAAATATAAAAACATAATGGAATATATTGCAATAAGGCTCTCGGGCATTCTGTATTGCTATCATCTATTTATTCTCCTGTAGATCGACTTTTCTAATTATATCTGAGTCAGCACACACGTTGCCTAGGCATCATTTACTCCTCCCTTCTCTTTTGCATCTTTTGTTGAGAAAGTAACCTCCTTAAATGTGCATATGACAATTATTCACCTCAATGATACATTAATTCATTTTAATGTATTAATAAACCCCTGGACTGTAACATTGTTAAGTTTGAGCAAGATTTCTGCTCATGTTCAAAACTTTGTGCACATTCAAAATATATCTGTCTTCTCTGAGATTTGGAGGAGTCGTGATATTTTGAGAAAAATAAAGTTATAATATTCACTATATTTCAGAAAATAATCTACCTGCCCCATAGTCTGCTGTGCGTTACGTGAGTGCTCTGCTGATACGGTAGATCTCAGACCTTCTGACAGACACAGAGCCCCGTTTGGGTCTCTGAATGAGTCTGATCGTTTAGGGAAGTGTCTGTACGCTGCTCTATGCTTCTTCTTTTTCGTTGGTTGTTGCGTTAAATCTTACCCAGATACAATAGTTCTATTTTCTGATTGGCTATTGTGTAGCCCCTTTCTTTTTTTGATTGGCTGATAAGTGGCAGGCTCAACTGAGAACTCCAGGGGAGACGCGCTTGATTCCTGCCGGTTCCATAGTGAGAGCGGCGCGCCAGAGAAATTTTGGGCACTACCCTGTGATAAACTTGTCAGCCAAGTCATGAAGCATTTTTTAAATAATAACCATTAGGTATGCAGTTATTTTGTTAATACTCTGCTGCGTTTAATGTTTTCATGGATGTCACACATTTGCGTGACATAGAATGGCATATAAATTACGTTTCATTTGGTGCGGCCCCTGAATGTGAAGTGAAATAGATGCTTTATGTTTTAATCATCTACGAACCACTTCAATACTTTTGTTTTAATTTAACATTTAATACTGGGTCACACTGCGCCCAGCTTATGAGCACCTGTCAGGTCAGGAATGACAGCCTGCAGAAAGCCACTGGTTGCATTGCAACTAGAGGCACCTTGCGAGTGTCACAGAAATGATGTCCTGTCATTATTGCTAGCGCAATTTGCAAACTTGATCTTGGGTGAACAGCACATAATGTCTTGGAAAGGATTTTTACATTGACTCGTTTCTGCAAAAGGAGAAAGTAGTGGTGGCTGCTGGTATGTCGCATTTCTGGAAATGTTTCTGAGGAAACCGCTTTTGTTGTGTGTTCCTGTTGGTGTAGTTTGTGTGTAATGAAATATGATAGAAATGTGACAACAGAGCATTTGGTGGTATGAGAGTCGTATTTCCTTCTGCAGAAGAGGTCGTGTTCTTTACACACTTTGTGAACATTACGTTATTATTACAATAATCAAATTTCAAAGTTTGGAACACCAGACCACATGATATGAATAGAAACCGGCTATTTGAACTTTTTGGTCTTGGATGATGTTGTGGTGACCTGCTTATTTCTGCTCTTAGAAATAAACGTGTAGTATTTTGCATCTCAAAGTAACACACACACACACTTGGATATTTTAGGCTGTAAGACCAATGCGAGCAGCAGACGTGTGTGTGTGTGTGTGTGTGTTTTCTTTAAATATGGGTGGTCTTGTATTCTTTTGGGTGAAGAGGGTGTTTCTTTGGACTTCCTTAAAGTCTCCTCCCTTCTTATTTGCCTGTTCGTACATAAGCAGCAACGTTGACCAGTCATTATTGGATTACAGCTCTGGGGGAGGTTCTCCTGACAATGTGGCTCCAAAAGAGAGAGAGGATGTAGAACTCCCGTTACGAGGACAGACAGCCAATAACAGCTGAACTCATTTATGCCAAATAAATGGATGGTAATGTTGACAGATGCTTTATATATTTCCTACTCCATGTCCACGATGTATTACTAATCTTTTCTTCCTTCTATATTATCTGCGGCAGTTAACTTGCATGTTTGACACCTGCCTGTGTTACTTCTCTTAAAACCCTTTCTCTTTCACAGGGCTGTATTATCTATTTTATTTTTATTTATTTTTTACATTTTGTCTAAAAATGTCAAATTAAAATTTTCTTTTCTTTGTTTTTTTGTGTCTGTAGTAAGCATTACAGTCCTGTAGCTCCAATATTACTAGAAGTAAAAAGGGCTGGTTGAGAAGAGGACTTCTTTGACTGACCTGTGCCGTCCCTGTGCACAGGCTCAGGGAAATTCCCCCCCCCCCCCTCCCGAAATGACTTGCTGAACAACAGTCCGAGATTCAGAAACCTCAAAAATTGAGCTCAATCCTTAGCTCATGCTTCAAGCGGCTCCTCCAATAAATCGACAATATTTCCATTTTTGACTCGCTACTACTTTTCCCCTTCTACATAATTCCATTAACTGATGTTTGAACTGCCTTCCGTTTCTTTTTTTTAAGATTATTTTTTGGGCATTTTTAGGCCTTTATTGACAGGACAGCTGATGACATGAAAGGGGAGAGACAGGGGGAATGACATGCAGCAAAGGGCCGCAGGTCGGAGTTGAACCCAGGCCTGCTGCGTCAAGGAGTAAACCTCTTTATATGGGTGCCCGCTCTACCAACTGAGCTATCCGGGCGCCCTGGACTGCCTTCCATTTCTTTTTACAACATCACAGCAGAGTTTCTATGCCGCAATTATAAAGGAATGAGATTTCTTGTATATCAGAGGCTTAAAGGGGCTGTACCTGAAATACTGAAACAACAGCGGGATACGGTTTGCTTCCACAAGGCTCTCACAGAACGTTCCCCAATGCCGACGTTTTTGTTATAAACCGTCTATTGAAACAAAGAACAGAGAAATTCCGATAACAACACACAAAAGGCAGTTTTATGGTTCTGCACAGGCTCCACACAGAGCTTTCGCCGTAGCCTTCGTAAGTGGCCTGATGTTTATACTTGTGCGCTGGTGTGTGCGTCAAGCCGCCGTGTGTGTGTGGGGAGTGTGTTAGAGCGAGGGAGAAGTGAGAGATTAGCGATTAGCTTCAGAGCGTGTGCCGACTCTAGAGTCATAGTGAGAGAAACAAAGTGTCTCCCCTGTGTTTTCTGACCACGGTGGGAAATCTGTAGCAGGAAAAGTTAACCCTCTCCTTGATTTCATGTTGTTTATGGAGAAAGAGAACCAGGAAATGAGTCAGGGGAAATACGACGCTACCAAGCCACGGCCGAGCGACGTGCGTTGCTGCTACGTGTAGTTAAATTTTTCGAGAGGTGCACGTCAGGCTACGACGTAGGGTCCGGCGTAGACGCAGAGGGGTCTGCGGGGGTACGCTGTCGATTCTACGTAGAAGCATAAAAAGGCCTTAAGGAGTGGGACTTCATTCTCTGCTAAAGACACCATTACTCCCACTATATCTTCACATAGGAAATATTTGTTTCCTGCTATATTAATGATCTGAATTTTGAGTACAGCCCCTTTAAACTCCATGTTGATTTTAAACTTTTGCACTATAGCTTAGAGCACAGCTCAGCTTGCCCATTGCAGCTCAGTTACACCGATGGCTTGAAACAAGCAAAATCAGTAAATAATGTTTGCATGCTTGACCCTAAATACAGCTGTTAGAATGTAATAGTTTTTGTATGAACTTTAAAACAGATCAAAGTCTAGCACTTTCAGTTTGATGCTTAAGAACACAGTGAATTTGCCTCTATTTACTTCTATAAGAAATATCACCATTTGTGTAACTGGAATGGATATAATAATACATTGTGTAAATGAGAGGCTCCTAGCCGATAAACCAGTCCTCCAGTCTTGTAAATAACAATGGGATCTGTGAAACAGTCCCAAGCATAGTGCCTAAATAAAAGGCATGTTTCATATTATGCCTTATTTAAAAAAGCCAAGTGTTTTAGCTTGTTGTTGAATGTTTGTTTATCGAGGCTTAATGGTAGGCCTACCTTAACTGTGTATGCTGAATAATTGGTCATGTTTAATGGCATTTTTGGCAAATTTGTTGTGCCATGTTTGTTGTGTAGCTTCACCAAATGAAGTTAAAACAGTTTTCTCTGATAAGGAAACATTTTAATTAATAATTAAAAGAAATAAGTGATCAGGTATTGGTTTTGTAGACATCTCTCTTCTAGAGTGTCAGATTAATATTTGTATATCCCCACACTACTTGAAAGAAGATGCATACTTATAGTATTAGGACCCAGGTATTGTGTCTGTGGTTAAATAAAGATGTATAGACTGATTTCTGATTGAAAATGTTGCACTTGCCTGGCTTTTTGTCTGCATTTATTAAACTAAATTGTGTGTCAACATCTCAGTGAGTTTTTTATGTTGAGGCCAGCTTTTATTTTGACATCACTCTTAGTAATTAATTATTGAATTAAAACAAAATGGACTGCATTTATTACAATTGTTGCCTGTATTTCAGCCATTCACTCACACACTGTAGGCCAGGTGTGGCCAACCATCTGGAGTCATTTAGAACATGCTCTGACATGTGGACAACCAGGGATCGAACCACCGAGAATAGTATGTTATTACAAATATTAAAAAGGTCAGAGTGTAATATGTCGCATGTAAGTTAATAAAAAAGTAGTGGTATAGTATTTCAGAAAATGGGATAAAAGTAACGTCATGAAAATTAAAGTCAGTATAGAATGTTACTGTTAAAAATGTCGTAAAAATAATCATGGAATTGTAGGTCAAAAATGTCAAAGTCAGTATTATATGTAATAAAAATGTAATTAAAGGTCATGGTTATAGTACACCATTAATGTCATAAAAAGTCAGTATATCACAAATGTTATGAAAGTCAGTATAGTATTTGATAAAAATTATAGTCATAGTAAAGTATGTTGAAACGTCAGTATGTCGGAAAAAGTCACAAAAGTCATAGCATGTCAAAAAAGTCGGCGCACGCATGGAGCAGACATGTTTTCCGTGAGCTCCTGCCAAGTGCAACGTTTATTTTTATATAGAGCACAGTGTAATGAATATCTTGCAAAATACCTTTCATACCTTACTTTCAAACTTTAAGTTGACGTTTGCATCATATCCTGCCTGAAAATGACTGATCCTCCAACGAGATGTGAGACTTCTAAGACTACTAGCGCGACACCCCAGAGTGTCAACGTATATGGGAGCTGTACCACTTTTAATTTGGGTATGACGTTTAGACCAAAAAGCATGGAATTTCAAGCGTTTCTTCAGCCACTTCTGTCTACAACAGTCGAGAACCTTTTTGCAATTATGTAAACACATAATGTAATCTGAAAACTGCTGCCCTGGTTAAAAAAACAATGCAACTGATCTCAGCTGGTATTCTGTCTGGAATGGAGTGGAATGGACATTTCTAAGTGACCCCAAACTTTTGACCGGTTGTGTGTGTGTATGTATGTATATATATATATATATATATATATATATATATATATATATATATATATTGTTTTTAATATCTGTTAATGAAATGAAAATGGAATGACGAAAAACATACACTGACCAGATTTCCTGAGGATGGATAACAAGGATCTGCACACACAAGAATACAAAAATAAACATGTTACCTCTTTCCATTACTCCTTTTTATTTTTTAGTCTATATTGTTTTCACACTGTGACATATGAGACTAAACCTCTGCATTCTGATCTGACACATCCCACTCCTCTGTTATGGTGTGGTGGTCGTTTCAGTAGATTTACTCACTAACATTGTTGTGGAAACAAAATAAGCATGGAAACTAAATGCACAATTCCTGCATTACTGCATTACTTCAAATACTAAGTCACTCCTCTAGTAAACTAGTATTCACATGAAATAAAACAATAAAATATTGAGACTATTCAGCAAGGCACTCTGGGTAATATTCAACACACAAACTGGTTGCTATGGACTGTCACTAGGCTTCATCCACTTCGCCGTTTAAACAAAGTGGAATAAACGTATAAAAGTCCAAATCTACACAAAACCTGCAATCAATTAGTAAGCTGACATCAAATGTGGCATTTAGGAAACCTTTATTGCAACCTTGGCACGGTAAGATGTCCAGACATAGTACAACAGTCATTTTCGTTTTTTGCGTCCTGCTGCTCCCATCGTCAGCCAGGTAATATTTTTTTTTTTAACTAAAGCAGTATATGAAATCTGATGTATTACCTACCACCATTTAGTTGTTTTGTGTTATTTAAGATATTTATAAAATATCTGATCATGCCAGAATTATTACTCATTTTTTAAACAATGCAATTACCCGTTTCAGCCACCAGGGGGGCAGCTCCCCTGCCCCATATGTCTATGCCCTGCCCCACAGCAAACTCATGGGTCAGACCCATCTGGTTGCGAAGGAGGGCAGAGACTGAGAGAGCTACATGGAACTACATGGAAGAATATGCACCAAACAAGCCACTTTGAAATTTTGCTGTTTCATGAATACAAAAGTTGGGTGACCCCCCCCCCCCCTCTGGACTGAAAAATGTTGAATGACCCTCCCCTCAGCAAAGGATAAAAAGACACGACCCTCCCCTATTTTCCTCCTGTGGTCCATTCCATAAATACCGAACGGTCCCTTATTAAACCTTTTGTTAATTCTTTCAATTGGACCCAAGCCTCTCCTTTTAGGTATATTTAAGGCGATAACATGGACACAAGCTAATTATTGCTAACTAAAATGCTAGTTAGCATTAGTAATTAAATGTAAACAGCTAATGTAAATCGAAACTGCCTGCGAGCTTCTCCTGACTAGACGGTAATTCCTCTACTATGCGACAGTAAGTCGCGTGGTTATGACACAATCGTTAGCCTATTTTTACAAAAACCGTCTACTACGGAGCCATAACGTGAGGTGCAAGGTAATGGAGCCTTTTATACATTGTCATGTTTCTTTAGAAATAAACAATGGACAAATAAAGTCTTTAAACGCTTCAGATGTAAAGTTATTCGCTGTCAAAGTGACGTCAAAATGAATGGCAGTCAATGGAATGCTAACGTCGGGTGATCGCTTTGTAGCATCAAAATGGCGCCATAGGAGGTTCGAGCTCTGAAGCGAAGCTTACCCCCTTGATTTGAACCACTGCCCCGAAGGTTGCTTTGGTACGGCTTTGGTAAAAAACGTCAGCCGGCGTCATCCGTTCCCTCTGAACGAATTTTCTCTAAATGTGGAGAGGTTGTGAGCAGAAAAAGAAACAGGCTCAGTCCAAAAAGTGTGGAAAAAATAATGTTCCTTAATAAAAATCTTTGAGTGTTCCCTATCCCACATACCCCCTGGCCATAGTTACACAAGCACACCCAACTTGTGCCATATTTTCCCAGCAAATCCTCTGTTTCCCAAGCACTTTCTCCCCAATACCCAATAACACAATACACAAATTCATCTATCTTTATTTGTCAAAAGAATGATATCCCATTCTTAGTATGTGTGTGTGTGTGTGTGTGTGTGTGTGTGTGTGTGTGTGTGTGTGTGTGTGTGTGTGTGTGTGTGTGTGTGTGTGTGTGTGTGCGTCACTAGTCTAAAAGCCTCCTGTCCACTATCTTGCCGGGATAATTTAGATGCAGCCTTGGAACTTCACCAGGCGAGGTCGCTGTTACTGAAGCTTTGAGTAGGCCTAATGAACCCATTTTCTAAACAATTCTCTTTTTTCTTATTTTGAAGGCAAAATCATTTAATTTCCGGTCTAACAGTTGTTATCTGTGTTTCACTTGACGGAGATTTGTCCATGGATTTGTCACAAGGGGCGGCTCATGGGCGAGTCCATCAAAGAGGTAAATAACTTCAAAAACCACCTGCGTGCGCATGTCGGATTGTGCGGGCAACACAGATCGAGTACCCACAGTATATGTAGCCTACTTTTGTTAAATATATTCATTTCATGCTTTGTACTTCTATTCTAGAGGTGACGTGATCCATGTTTATCCCCGTCAATATTCAATTTTCATGGTTAGGGTTAACAGCATGTGGTAAAGTTGGTGATTTTCGGCTCAGGAAAAGATATGAGTCACTGATTACCGATATGGCCACGCCTGTTTCCAAGAGTGTATGGCTGTTGCCATCCTCGAGCTTTGACTTGGGAGGTCTCCAGGCTGCATCCATACCCGACAAAGATAAAGATAAATGAATCATACCAAAAAGGGCTTTAAATAGCAATATACAACACATGCTTCATAGAATGCACTGATAAGGTCTGATGTGTTTTGAGGCTGTTGTGAAATCCTTATTGCACAAAGTACAAGCTCAATAATGGCAATATTTTTCCTTTTAATCATCAGGCCAACCCATTTATGACTGTGCCGACAAAATGAGCAACAGCACGGTCAAAACTCCACCTGTGACTACGTGCCAAGCTACCATGAAAATCAGGTTAGGCTATACTGAGTGTCTCAATGCAGCATTTATTAAACTGATTGAAGGAATGAAGGAAGGAATGATCTGCATTTACATGTTTGCTCAAATAATAAGCTACTATAAATATTGTTATGTGTTACATAATATATTAGAATGCAATAGCTTTAATAAAGTGAAGCAACTTTTACAATGCCAGCTAGGAAAGATAACCATGACTAATTGGAAAATAGGAAACCAGTCATTGCTCCATGATGCCATGTGAACATTCTTTATTTGTTTGAATGTGAATTTACTTGTATCAGATCAAGCAAAATACAGTTTGCCAGAGTATTATTTCCATTCCATTCATCCATGTAAACAGGTCATATAATAGAGCATTTGAAACCAGGGGTGTGGACTTTTTACATCGGAATGCCAAACCCACAAAGAAAACAAGGTCATATTGAAGACCATGCAGCAGCGCTGACTTCTAGTACACTGACTTTGTGTGTGTGTGTGTGTGTGTGTGTGTGTGTGTGTGTGTGTGTGTAAATAAGACAAAGCTTGCTGTTGTTGCAGATCCTGTCTTGCTGTGTAAAACAATAACAGGTAGCCTACAACTACAGTCTGTAAATATGAATAAGAATGACGCAGGCCAATGTGACAGCATATTCTGTTTGTCCCCTCAGGTTTTCTAGAGGATGTTTATGTCTAGTGCTCTGTAGCCTATAGCCAATGTAGCCAATGTAAATAAGATGTTTTTTTTCTTAACTTGACATGGTTAAATGAAGGTTGTTGGAAGGTTGGAATGTTTGAACAGGATTTGTTAGTGTCATCTCATTCTTACATGTAATTTGCTTAACCACAACATTATTTATACTTCTGTAGTTTCCCTTTTAAGTCAAATAAGCATTGGGTTTGGCTTTCTTTTGCTCTTGCTACATACGTGTATTTTTAGCACACCCCCGATGTCAGTAGAAATGTTCACCACAAAGCCATCACCACACATCCTTCTTTCACACAAATGAAAGAGGGGGGTGTGTTTCAGGCCCTAGACCTTTTACAGCAGAAAGTCAAACCCACAGATCCCGACACAAACAGCTCAGCTCTCATCATCTCCATCATGCTCTAAACTAGGTCCTAATGAAGACCTAACTTCTAGTATGTTGGCTTTATTTTGAAACATGATTTGAGAGACAATTGAATGAAGGAGTGCTTGCAGACAAAAATGTAAAGCATGCTGTTGCTCGTGTGGTGTTTTTGTCTTAGTGAGTGTAAACCAATTACAGGTACAACTACAGTCTGTACATTCTATGATTGTGCTGGCTATGTGCACAAGGATAGTGTCTTCAGAGTATATTGAAATGCAAATACCTCAGCCAGGTATTTGGAAACTAATCTCTTGCACAACCAATGAATCAGCGGTGGGGTGTTTTATGGCAAGGAATATGGTTTGATAAAAAGTGTTGGCAGAGGAATATGTTCAGTGATAGACAGAGTACAATCTCTACAGTATATGACAGCATTCCCATCAGAAAAAAAGGGAAAGCAGAGATATTATCCTTGACCTTGAGATGTACAGTAACTGTGGTGTAAAACTGGGCAGTGGTCTCTAGTCTCAACCCATGCTGAGAAAAACAGTGAAAAGGGGACATTTCATAAAACGACTTTACTTGAGCTCAGGAAGTGTACTCATAGGAAGTACATCACTTCCTCATATTGACTCTGCCAGGGTTAGGTTCATTTCATGATTCATGATGATCTATGAATGCTTTGTGCGGTGTTCGCCATTGTTACCATTGAAATGAAGTCAAATTGTAACCGGCCGTGAGAAGAGACTTGTCATAACCATGTATAGTTTACACAAGAGGTCAAAGTCTTTCTGGGAAATTTTAGGAGTGGCATTCACATTCATTTTGGAGATCTTTACATCTTATGTTTGTCCCCTTAAGGTTTTCTATGGGATGTTTGGGTCTAGTGCTCTCCACTGACAGTGACAACACATATACCCTACAGTTCCAGGGAGGGGGACTGCTACATACTGAGCCAAGTTGTCCATGGCCTTATAAGCCCTGAATGTTAATATGATAAGATAAAATAGACTTTATTAATCACACACTGGGGAAATTCACTTGTTACTGCAGCTCAAAAGTAAAATTCACACACATCAGAATAACACAAATACACATTAGACAGGAAAAATATACAAAAAGTATTCTAAGAAATAGAAAAAAAATAGAGATAATAATAATAATAATAATAATAATAATAATAATAGTAGGCTAATTTGTACACTATAAACACCCTTATTATAAACAGACAGCTAAAAAGAATGTAACTTGTAGGCTACATTTACTCAAGTAGCCTACTGCCCGCTACTTAATTTTTATTTATTTTTTTTATTTTTTGCCCGCTAAGTAGCCTTCTGTTATAAGGTAGGCCTATATGTAGCCTACTTTTCTTAAATATTTTCATTTCATGCTACTTTGTACTTCTATTCTATAGGTGACATGATCAATGTTTTTTTCCGTCAATATTCAATTTTCATGGTTAGGGTTAACAGCACGTGGTAAAGTTGGTGATTTTCGGCTCAGGAAAAGATATACGTCACTGATTACCGATATGGCCACGCCTGTTTCCAACAAGAAGCTGCTTCCGTCAAGAACAGCCCACATTCACCGTTGTGGATTAGCAGCAGTTATTCTTCGCATTTAGTTGGGTAAGTCAAAAACACTGTTCCCATGCTTGAACAAACTAACGCTTACACTGCAAAAACAAACCGAAAACAGAACGGCGTTACCATTTGAACGTGACTAAAACAGTATATTATTAACGTTTGTTGATGTTACGTTAGCTAGCTAGCTAGCTAATAGCTAACCTTAGCTAAACCCAACCTGGGTTGACAGGAACTGTTGCGATTTCATGGAATTTATAATATAATGAGAATGCGCTAAATTAAACACTCGGCTGAACACAATTTAACGCATTTCCCCACCCTGAGTATCTACCAGTATTGTCGGTATAGATCTATTAATATATAGATATATGAATGGAAGTTACGTTAGTTTAACCATGACGCGTTACCGCCCACAGTCTGTTTTAATGAAGGAAGATGGAGGCAGCAATACGCCACGAAGCGTTAGTAGTTTTACGGGCTGACATGTTACTGCTATTGGCGTATTTGTATTTCTCTTTGTAAAACATTTGCCGAATTGGCCAGGCGAACCTGTCGCTACAGACAAGATGTGTAATAGCTCGGTAAGATTAGGTACATAAGCAGTTCCACGCTAGTTAGTTAATATTGATATAGTTTGAATGGGGTTTGGCGTGTTGTTTTCTTAGGCAACTAAGGACAGGACTAACCATATTTTACTAACAAAGATCGAATTTCAACCAGTATATATACATTATTTAAGGCTGAATATGTATCCTTATTTAATGTGTTTCGTGGAGTTGGCTCTGCTTGAATGGAATCAGCGTGAGTATGAACCATATTAACTAAGTTAACACTCTGACTGTTTAGCTTACATTTGCGTTTCTCTTTGCCAGAAAGCTCAAAGACTTCAGTCAGACTTGGCAGATTCCGTCATGTTTGTCACTTACTTCCTACTATTGAGCAGTCTTGGCCTTGTCATTACAACTCAAGGTGAGTGGCAGAGCAGATAAACTTGTGACATAGGCTATGAGTGATTATACACAAGCTGTTTACTTATCTTGTCCTCACTTCTAGTGTTCATCTTTATCTTTCTGTATTTTTCGTTGTAGCTCAAAACTGCTCCAAACCTATAGGAGGAGACAACATGAGTTTGAAGGGCGAGGACATTCTTTTACAAACATTCCCAGAGGGGTTGAAAGTGACTTACGCCTGCAATATTGGCTATGTGACTGCAGGAGGGTCTCCGTCCATTACTTGTACTGCTGGCAAATGGACTACTCTGAAGCTGACATGCGAAAGTGAATAATGGCACTTTATTTTTACATTCAAATTTGTAAAAGCAGCAATAATGTGGCAATATTCTCTGGTCTTTGACCAACTGGGAAATGACATCTTACCAACATATAAATGCTGGATGAATAGATGAGTGACTGATAATATCTAGTAACCATTCTGTTGAATCATATCTATATCCAGTCATTTTAACTCCTTTAGACTGGATGCCACATATGCGTGTGATGAAATCCTTATGAGGGTTATCTTTTTTCAGGGTTTAATTGTGGCACTTTTGGAGAAGTGGGCAACGGAAATGTCGATTACCCTGAAGGGACACAGTTCGGTGATGAACTAGTGGTCACTTGCAACACGGGGTTAGTAATAAACTGATAACTAGGATGGTTCATGTTAAGAGAATTAGTTTTTAAAATGTAATTGTAAGAAATGTATTTATTTACCTCTAAATAACCACCATGTTTCCAAATCAAAAAATGTATTCTAATCAAAGTGGGTGTTCAGTGGGGCTACCAGTCAGTGTTATCATGTGAAATAAAGGGGCTTACACAGATTCTTCTTGACATGTTGTCTGTTTTTTTTTTTATTCCCTAATTAGCTTCTATATGGTCCCCAACAAAGTTCAAATCATTTGTGGAGCCCAAGGGTGGCAGGGCAGGTTGCCTACATGTGAAGGTTGGTCATCTCTGTGTGTTAATACAAGACACATGACTAAATAAAAACTGTGTATTTCCATTCTAATAGATGTCACTTTCATTTTGCAGTGGTGACTTGTGATCCGCCACCTGCGGTAGCGAATGGTGTTTTCAGTCCAGTCAAAGAATCCTATGACTATAGTGAAGTTGTACAGTACAAATGTCAAAATGATTATACACTTTCTGGATCAAGTTCAATATCATGTTCAGAACATGGAACATTTGGTCCTGCTCCAACATGTGTCCGTAAGTATTTTCCATCCTTTCCTCAACATTTTCCCAGTGTAAACTCAGCTGATACTCTCCCATACTATGGAAAAACTTATTTTGGACTGTTGTATTAATTTCTATTTTAAAATATTCTCTTCCTGCAGTGGTTCGATGTGAGGATCCTAAAATAGACAATGCTCACCAGACTGAGGGTTCTCGACCCCCTCATGGATACGGGTCTACGGTGACATATGAGTGCAAATCTGGGTATGTTATGGAAGGAGTGCGCTCCCTGACATGTGGACTAGATAGTCAGTGGTCACCTGCACTTCCAACATGTCAAAGTAAGTCATTAATTGAAATTACTACTTGGTGTAAGTCTGTGAAGTATGTAACATTGTATAGACTTCTGTCAGTAGTTTTCCCTTTTTAGATAAAAAGGTTTAATAAAAAAAAAGAAGAAGAAAAGATTAAAAAGTCTGTTTTTTGTTTTTGCTCTCACTCAAATGCCCTTTTTTATTTATGTGAAGAAATGACTTGCCATAAATGCCATATTTAAAGTTTCAGGATGAATCTATGTCTATCTAAATTCTTCAACCACGCAGCCTCTGTTTGCCAAATAGATTCCTCAAAGATTATATAAATATAACCTAAGATATGAAGGAGAAGGTTGGAAGTAGTAATTAGAGCCATGGATTCAATAATTTCAACAAGGCTGCAGTGTGTGAAATATTTTTCATAGTTGGATGTGCATTTCAGATCATTTTGTTTCTGGTCAAAAAACACATTTAGCTTCTCTTAATTGGCCAAGGTTTTAGAGAGTGAGTGGAGGCCTGGTCACGTAACAACACATTTCTATAAGTGTGTATATAATCACTTATCTGTTTAAAAGGCTGTGTGTGAAATGCATGTTAATTAGTTTCCACAACCTCTTATGAATCAATAAAATGATTAAAGTGGTTATTTGTTACTTTCAGTTTGTGTTGATTCTAGCGGCCGCTTTGGACTAAAGCAGTAGTGTTTCAGAATCAGAAAAGCTTTATTGCCAAGTACGTTTTTTTTTTACACATACAAGGAATTTGTTCTGGTGTTGTAGGTGCACGTCACATATTCTCTAAAATAAGTTAAACAAACAGGTTAAACAGAACAAACAATATAAGTGTGTGTGTGTGTGTGTGTGTGTGTGTGTGTGTGTGTATATATATATATATATATATATATATATATATATATATATATATATATATATATATATATATATATATATATATATATACACACACACACACAGAATGTATTAAAAATAAGAGTAAGAATTAAGATAAAAAGAGCAGATTAAGTACAGTGGCATGTAGAGCCAGAGGTGGGGTGTGGAGAGAGTCAGGGTGGTTTCCGGGCCTTGTTGATAAGGCTAGTGGCAGAGGGGAAAAAACTGTCCTTGTGACGTGAGGTTTTGGTCCTGATGGACCTCAGCCTCCTGCCAGAGGGGAGTGGCTCAAAGAGTTTGTTGCTGGGGTGGGAGGGGTCAGCCACAATCTTTTCAGCACGCTTCAGAGTCCTGGTGGCATATAGGTCCTGGAGCGGCGGCAGATTGCAGCCAATCACCTTCTCAGCTGACCGAATGACACGCTGCAGTCTGCCCTTGTCCTTGGCTGTGCTAGCAGCGTACCAGATGGTGATGGAGGATGTGAGGATGGACTCAGTGATGGCTGTGTAGAAGTGCACCATCATTGTCTTTGGCAGGTTGAATTACTTCAGCTGCTGCAGGAAGTACATCCTCTGTTGTGCTTTCTTGAGGAGGGAGCTGATATTCAGCTCCCACTTGAGGTCCTGGGAGATTATAGTTCCCAGGAAGCTTTTGAGGTGAGAAAGCACAAGGCGCTCAAAGGACTTCATAACCACAGAAGTCAGGGCGATGGGTCTGAAGTCATTAAGTCCTGTGGTCCTTGGCTTCTTGGGAACCGGGATGATTGTTGAGGTATTGAAACAGGTTGGCATGTGACATGTCTCCAGTGAGGTGTTAAAAATGTCTGAACACTGGAGACAGCTGGTCAGCGCAGTGCTTCAAGCTGGATGGGGAGACAGCATCCGGTCCAGCAGCTTTCCTGGGGTTCTGTCTCCTGAACAGTCTGTTGACGTCGTCCTCATTGATGGAGAGAGTCGTCACTGAGCTGGGTGGGGAGGTGGAGGGGGGGGGACCTTTTAAGGTGGGGGAGGTGGAGGTGATGCACTGTAGCTGGAGGTGTCACGGGGGATGGTGTCAGGGAAGAACCTTTGTTGGGAGGTGTTGAGGGTGATGGTTACAGGACTGACCCATTGTCCATCAAAGTGACAGAACTCGTTAAGGTCGTTGGCTAGGCGTCGGTCGTTGGTGGAGTGGGAGACTTTGGGCTTGAAACTGGTGATCTGTTTGAGCCCTCTCCAGACAGAAGCAGAGTCGAGAACTGGTGTTGGAGTTTCTCAGAGTACCGTTGTTTAGCCTCTTTCACCGCCTTGCTAAACTTGTACTTTGCTTCTTTAAGTCTGTCTTTGTCCCCACTCCTGAACGCCTCTGCCTTATCCAACCTTAGCCTTCTGAGTTTGGCTGTGAACCAGGGTTTGTCATTGTTGAAACTCACCCTGGTGCATGATGGAACACAGCAGTCCTCACAGAAGCTGATATATGACGTCACAGCCTCTGTGTACTCATCCAGACTGTTGGTTGCAGTCCTGAACACATCCCAGTCAGTGGAGCCCAAACACAACTGGAGATCCTCCACAGCTACACTGGTCCACTTTCTTGATGTCCTCACTACAGGTTTGCAGAGCTTAAGTTTCTGCCTGTAGGCGGGGATCAGGTGGACCATGACGTGGTCAGATAGTCCCAGTGCAGCACAGGGGACGGCGTGATAACCATCCCTGACTGTGGTGTAACAGTGATCCAGAATGTTCTCCTCTCTGGTCGGGCATTTAATATGCTGTCTATATTTAGGTAGTACATGAGTGAGGTTTCCTTTGTTAAAGTTAAAGGACAATAACTAGGGACTACATCAACAGCGGCTTTACACCTGCTGTCGTAAAGGTCTTTTCTTCACGGTGCTGTGTTGCCCGCTGTATTACCGAGTTAGCGTTACTGGGAGGTCATATAGTTGTGATGAATGTTTTGATTTACAATAAGAGAATAAGTTACAGATGCATCGTTGCATTTCAAGTGTTGCAGACAGTAACTTAGCCTACTTTGGATGTACCGTGAGCTAAACCGGGTAACGTTATCACTGTGTCACGAGTCAAAGCATGAAGAGTTTGTTGTAGCAACCAACAATAACTTAGATTAATATAGCGCATTTCATGAAACCCAAGGACGTTTTACACAACTACAGGGGGACAAGTGAAAAGAAACATGTAAGCCAACACGGACTAAAATGAATAAAACATCCACGCTAAATGGAAGGGGGGCGTAATTTCATGTCTGCTACTGACGTACAACCACATTGCGCACTGTAAAGTTATTTTATTAAGGAAATAGACATATTACATGAAGGCCAATTCTGGGACGTTTTTGAATCCTTTACAACCCCGTAATTTTCTCCATCTGTTGAAAGCCAACCGAGCTGTGACTCAGGTTTTCACACCTCGTCTGTCGATTCTCTTTTTAGCTTTTAGTTCTTCTTTGTTTAATTTCCTTCTTTTCTGTGATGGTCCTGCCCCAGTATCAGCCACAACTACAACAGATAACTTCTAAAATAAACTTAAAATAAAATTAGGCCTATATAAAGAAATCTTCTGCTACCCTTTACATTGCTGGATACAATAACACAGACTTTTCCGGTGTTACAAAGAAATCTGTGACCCGTCAGAATGTGTGCTCTGTAGCGCCGTCTACCTGCCGTAAATCATTTAGTTACTTTGCGGAGAAAAATCGGACCCAGGCAAAGGCATTATTAAAAACTAGGCCTTTATAAAATTAGCGTTATTTTTCACTGTTAGTCTCGTTTGCTGTTGCAGGTCATTTATGATCATCAAATGCAAAATTACAGTTTTAGAAACATTTAAACATTACTTATAGTCACTTTGAAGTGAAGAAGTGTATCTTTGTGGTATTAGCATATCTCTGATGTCGGTAACATTGTCCTGATGTATGTTTTTGCAGGAATACCACCCCCACCTAAACCCACCACCACCACTACCACCACTACCACCACCAGCACCAGCACCACCAGCACCACAACACAGTCTCTCCCAAAGACACCAGGTAAAATCCATGTTAATGCTTAAGAAGACATTAGCAGCCCTACAGTGTTGTCACCTGACAAAATGGTGCAATTATTTTGGGCCTTTTTGGGCTGATGGACACCAAAGGGCTAAACTGTTTTACAGTATCAAAGCTAATTAATGTATCTTAGATCAAACTGCTATCGTTGTGTTTGTGTCAAGGAATTACAGTTGAGTGATCCTAGTGAAGTGTGAACAAGGCTTTATTTGCTGCTGATATTGCTTGCTACAAAGTGAAATAGTGTTTGGAGATATGTTGTTTGTAAGGTCACTCAAATTCATAAAAAAAAACGAACATTCCAGACCTGCCAACACGCACGCATGTTGACCCTTAAGTACACTTGTATGATTCGCTGCTCTCTAGGTACGCATTTTGTTAACATCTTTTATTTCGCCGGTTTCAGTTTCTATGCAATCTATGACGTTGATTCTGCCGCTGAGCCACAGCGTGTAAGTGGAGTGAAAAGCCTTCGGCTAATCAGAGTGCTGCATTTTAACCCTCCTCCCTCCTGCCCCTCCTAGCCTAACGCTTTGCGCGTTTAATTCAATTCAGTGCCTCAAGCAAGCCAGGCTGGCCGGATAACTATAGGCTTGCATGCCATGGCTGAACCGCCTCAAAAAAAAGGGTTCGGAAACCATAGCGATTTCTTGTACTCATAACATTTCTTCAAGGTTGGCAGGTCTGACATTCCCGTCCCCCCCATTTCATCCAAAAACTGTTTCCTAATTAATTTTCCAGAAATTGATACTATACCATGATAAACTGTATATCAATGTCATGATATACAATTACACAATCCTGGTGGAAGATTATATCCATATTGCTCACTCCTGATTTGAAATAATTACAATAATTTAACAATAATAACATCATTTAGTTTTCCCCAAAAAATCTGTTACACTTTTGTGTTTATACTTTGGTTTCTATTAGTGCTGAGCAAAGTCAGTATATTTTCATACGTTGCATTTTGACCTCACAGGAAAGGAAAGTGCAACTTACACTGTACACACTTGGGGTTGCAAAGGGTCAAACATTTTCCAGGGCAAGTTGAGCTTGAGAATGTTTTGGAATTTTGGCAATCTTTCCCAATTTCAATATAGAAATCATACCTTTTTGACTAGTGAAGTTATTTGAGGGTAAATACACATAAAAGCAATACTAGGTCTTATTGCATGTTTCAGTTAGAAGTATGAAAATTGAATTAAACGGTAACCATGCCCTACCTTCAGCAGGACACTCTTCCACCACATATGCATCCCACACTACTGCCACCTCTACTGAGCCATGTAAGTTTAGATTACGTTAATGGATATTAGGGGTGGGAAAAGAAATCTAAAATCATATCTATCGTGATTTTTTTGTGTGTGACGATGTTAGAATTGATTCTTTTCCCTAGAATCTTTTTTCTTTTTTAAACCAATGATTGACCTAAATATTTTGATTATATGGTATCGCCAACGGCGACTACATCATCCATTTCCAGCAAAATTCATGTTATGTACTTCTTTACAAATTACAAGACTGACTGACGTGATGTGCATTGTTCTTGGAAGACAATTAGTTTTTAGAAATGTCTCATGCTATATTGTCTCTCGAAGTGTGTAAATCAACTTTTGTTTTCTTTAAAGAAGGGGGGAAAAATACTCGATACTATCGAATCGCAATACTTCTAGAATCGCAATAAATGGAAACCGCAATACAAATCAAACTGACATAAGCATATCGTCCCAGCCCTACTGGATATATATTTCTTTTGAGATTTCCTTTACAGGTTCAGTAGGTAACTTTTATAAAAACTAAATTTTTATGTCATAGTTGCTGAAACTCTCACTATATCCTGACAGACCTAATGGCATTTTCAAGTCTCCACCTCGCCCAAATTTAAACAACCAATCAGAGCCGAGGAGCCTTTGCAGCGTCTGTCACTGTTTGGGAACTGCGATCAAACTGCTAAACTAGATAGCGCTGATCAAGTATGAATCAAATATTCTGTTACTATATTTCTCGCTCTCAGATGTTTTCATTTCAACATATTTTAGTGCAACTCTTCCTTAACACAAACACAATGGATCCAGTTTGATCCAAGATATATTAATTAGCGGTTCGAGCCCGAGGGGGCCGGGAGCTGCGTATGCAAGTCAACACGGCTCCCAGTACCAGAAATATAATATTTAAATGAATCATAGGCATAGCATTGCTTTTTTCAAAAGCTTTTTCATGATAAAATATTGACTCAACAGTGGAATTTTCAAAATGTGTAAAGCTAGGGGTGGGAATCACCAGACGCCCCACAATACAATATTCTCTCCATACTTTTATCAAGATACGATATTATTGGGATTTTAAACATATTGCGATATTCTGCGATATATTGCAATTTATTCCCTGAAAGCAATTGATTTTGTTACTTTCCAATTAAAAGAGCCATTTTTGGCCCGAAATAATTCAAAGAAATGAAATCTATGGTTCTTATAATGAAAGTAACTAAGTCTATTTCAGTGTAAATCAGCCTATCAACATGACTAATAGGGCATTCATTAATATGGTGAGGTTTGTTGCCATTTGAGAGTGACATATCTAATTTTCTGACCAATTCAATGTAATTGACAGTTTAGTTATAGAAAAGCTGCTTTGATATTTTTGAACAAATACTTCATGTATCACTATTTGTGAAGGACTTTCCATGGCCTTTTGACTCATTACAATCTCCTGAACTGCCACAAAAGCAGCAACACTAGTGAGAGTTTGGAGATTGAAACAAATTCATAAAAGTACATTTGCTCTGCTTTCTGCAGCAGTTCTGATATTTTTCTCTTTGTACATATTTTAGTTGACTGAAATTTAAGCCTAAATGGAGAATGTAAGAAAGACTTTAGGCCTACAAACTATACACTAAATAAAACTTAAAATGCAAAACAAAAAATAACCATTATTCACTTCAATGTAACTCTTTGTCAAAAGGAGCCACTGGAGAGGTGCTAAAGAGCCTACCTCTGCTCTAGTACCAACAAGTCAAATACTGATATGCAATTTATATAATAAAAGATTGATACTTGGCTTCTGCCATGAAAAATATCGCAAAACTAAGCTGTATTTATTTTTTTCCCTGACCCCTACAACATATTATTCTTTGTCCTTTTTTTTCAAGTAAATTTGTTGCCACAGTCTGTGCAGAGCCTGACATAAATACATAGGTACATGAATAGGGCTGGGTGATATGGAGAAAATCAAATATCACAATATTTTTGACCAAATACCTCTATTGACACCGCAACGATATTGTAGTGTTGACTATTGGTGCTTTCACAAAATATTTACACAATGAGATTTTTGATAAATAATCATCAGTAATGTGGATATAATGACTAAGTTGAGAAAGGCAAATAATAGAACAGTTACAAAAGTCTGGTATGTTTGGAAAAATACATCACTTTACTGTAATGCAGCCTTTAAAACCAGGAAAAGACAAAATTTATGCCATATGACGATATCCAAAATCTAAGACGATACCTAGTCTCATATCACGATATCGATATAATATCGATATATTGACCAGCTCTATACATGAATACATTATACCCCACAACATGACTACATGAAAGACATCAGATACTTGCACATTTATACACACAGCACCTACACCCATGACCATTACTGATGTGTTTTGTTGAGTGATGTTATGGCAGCTATAGCCATTACCAAACAGTTTCTTATCATAATGACTGACCCTGGTAAATCAAAGTAATTTTCATTCATTTGTTTTTGAACAGTAGCAGATTAGCTTTGTAGTTCAACCAACAACACTGTTTGACACAATTCTGTCTTTATTGTTTTTTTTTTTACAGACAATCATGGGAATAAGTTGGTTATAGGCTTGAGTGTAACCCTTCTTGGTAAGTTTCAACTTCATCTTTTCAACAGTAGATCAAGAATGTAAAGCGGTAACGTTGACCCAAATAAGATCATGATGCCCTTACAAGAACCACGTGGTCATACTACAGTAGATATGGTGTTCTGGAGAGGGCATTATGTTCTCATTTGGGTCAAAAAATACCATAAGAATGTATTAATGGCTTGATGTGTCACTTTGTCACTTACTGGGGTTTGTGTTTTGTACATATTGTTATGAAAGGTGCACCTAAGGTTTAAATAGTCCTTTCTGAATTGGCATGCTAACAAATAGCAAAAGTCCCTTTTTTTTTTTTTCTTTTAAGCAATAATTTCATAAAAGCAAAGCCTTTTGGGATTACCAAAACCCTTTTCATGGTAGGCATTTAAACGAGCCCATCATCTTTTCTTACATCACCTCAAAAACATTTCAATTTTTTTTCTCATCAAAATAGTCCTCATTGCTATCGTTGTTGGAGCCATGGTATACTTCAAGAAAAAACGGTAAAAAGTTATTTTATTTAACTATGCCGACTAACCCTTAAAAATGGCTTTGTCCCTGTCATGGCTTTTCCGACCTTTTGTTGATGTCTGCTTTGGATCTGGTCAGCATTTAGCCTATATTCTGTTAACGCTCCCTCTGTCAAGTTTTATTAAGTGTTGCATGGATAGTTGTGCATGTGCATTTGTAACACTTTTTTTTCTTAAGGTTTTCTCTACCACACAGTTTCAACGTTGTCATAAGGGGGCGCTGTGATAAACCCTCAAAACTCTCTTACATGGTGCTGGAGATCACTCTGTAGAAAGAGCGCTGCCCCAAGTTCCTTTTGGTGGTTTTAATCAAGTGTTGATAAACTTGTCAGCCAAGTCATGAACCATTAGGTATGCAGTTTTTTTGTTAATACTCTGCTGCAGTTGATGTTTCCATGGATGTCACACATTTGCGTGACATAGAATGGCATATCAATTACGTTTCATTTGGTGCGGCCCCTGAATGTGAAGTGAAATAGATGCTTTATGTTTTAATCATCTACGAACCACTTCAATACTTTTGTTTTAATTTAACATTTAATACTGGGTCACACTGCGCCCAGCTTACGAGCACCTGTCAGGTCAGGAATGACAGCCTGCAGAAAGCTACTGGTTGCATTGCATCTGGAGCAGGGTACCCCCAGGATCCTCTAACTTAAATTCAAGGCTTTTTAAGACCTTTTTAATACCATTTCAAATGAAATTCAATGCCAACTTCGTACCCATTCCGACAGAAGTATGAGGGGAAAATGTCAAATCTGTATACATTTTAAACCCTAGAAAATAATTATGTACAAGTAGGCTACTTGAAATAAATAAAACCTTTCATTTAAATTATCAGTCATATTTAATACAATTTATTGGATAATAATATAATCCAATTAAATAAGATAAATTACACTGCATAATGAGCACTTTTACTTTTGGTACTATATTTTGACAATACTTTTGTACTATTACTTAAGGAAGATGTTGAATGCAGGACTTGTAACTGACAAGTAATTTGTAACTCTACAACACTGTTTTTTTCTACTTATACTGCAATACATGATCTGAGTAAGTCTTCCACCTCGGTAAATCACCAACAACAGTCGTGCATGAATACCTGTAGCAGTGTTTAACACTGAAAACACACAGCTCAGTTCAGCGTTTACTTGCAGCTCTGCTACAGTAGCAGATAACTTTTAAGGTTACCTGCCGGTCACTTTGTCTCTAAACAGTCCGCTCACAGTCCTGCACCGATCAACAGATGTTAGAGTCCGGCGGCTGCTCGCTCGGTTTGTTATAAGACGCACAACGAGCAGATTAATGCGTTCACAGATCCAATATTTGCAGATATTACCGCTCGGTGTTGGGCTAGATAATAGCCGTTAGCCTCTTAGCTTGAGCTTTGTCTGAAGGTGCCGAGCAGCCAGCCATGTTCCGACACATTCCGCACATCCTCTGCTCAGTTTAACCGCTATCCCCCCCCGGTACCGGTCAGAGAGGCGTGTTTACTTTGTGTCTCGGTCCTCCGGTGCGTCCAGCAACGGCCTCCGGTCAGTTTTTAATTGGCCTACATTAGTAACAGTTAATTGTGTTACGGTATGAGTTTAATCCTAGGAAAGGCAAAAAAATATAAGACCTTTTGTAACGAAATCCAAGACTTTGTATACCAAATTCAAGGCTTTTAAGGCCTTGATTTGAGATTATCAAATTTAAGACTTTTTCAATGCTTTTAAGACCCCACGGTTACCCTGTAGAGGTACCTTGCAACTGAAAGTAGTGGTGGCTGCTGGTATGTCACATTTTTCTGAGGAAACTGCTTTTGTTGTGTGTTCCTGTTGGTGTAGTTTGTGTGTAATGAAATATGATAGAAATGTGACAACAGAGCATTTGGTGGTATGATAGTCGTATTTCCTTCTGCAGAAGAGGTCGTGTTCTTTACACACTTTGTGAACATTACGTTATTATTACAATAATCAAATTTCAAAGTTTGGAAAACCAGGCCACATGATATGAATAGAAACCGGCTATTTGAACTTTTTGGTCTTGGATGATGTTGTGGTGTATTTTGCATCTCAAAGTAACACACACAAATTTGGATATTTTAGGCTGTAAGAGACCGATGAGAGCAGCAGACAGGTGTAGGGCTGTGTGTGTGTGTGTGTAGGTATTCTTTAAATATGGGTGGTCTTGTATTCTTTTGGGTGAAGAGGGTGTTTCTTTGGACTTCCTTAAAGTCTCCTCCCTTCTTATTTGCCTGTTCGTACATAAGCAGCAACGTTGACCAGTCATTATTGGATTACAGCTCTGGGGGAGGTTCTCCTGACAATGTGGCTCCAAAAGAGCAAGAGGATGTAGAACTCCCGTTACGAGGACAGACAGCCAATAACAGCTGAACTCATTTATGCCAAATAAATGGATGGTAATGTTGATGGATGATTTTTATATTTCATACTCCATGTCCACGATGTATTACTAATGATTTCTTCCTTCTATATTATCTGCGGCAGTTAACTTACATGTTTGACACCTGCCTGTGTTACTTCTCTTAAAACCCTTTCTCTTTCACAGAGCTGTAGGTTTAAATATATATATATATATATAATATACACACACAATTTGTCTAAAAAAGGCAAATTAAATTTTAATTTGCCTTTTTTTTTTCTTTACTTTTTTTGTAGTAAGCATCACAGTCCTGTATCTCCAACATTACTGAAGTAAAAAGGGCTGGTTGAGAAGAGGACTTCTTTGACTGACCTGTGCCGTCCCGTCCCCCCCCTCCCGAAATGACTTGCTGAACAACAGTCCGAGATTCAGAAACCTCAACAAATTGAGCTCAATCCTTAGCTCATGCTTCAAGCGGCTCCTCCAATAAATCGACAATATTTCCATCTTTGACTCACTACTACTTTTCCCCTTCTACATAATTCCATCAACTAATGTTTAGAATGCCTTCCATTTCTTTTTACAATATCACAGCAGAGTTTCCATGCCGCAATTATGAAGGAATGAGATTTCTTGTATATCAGAGGCTTAAAGGGGCTGTACCTGAAATACTGAAACAACAGCGGGATACGGTTTGCCTCCACAAGGCTCTCACAGAACGTTCCCCAATGCCGACGTTTTTGTTATAAACCGTCTATTGAAACAAAGAACAGAGAAATTCGATAACAACACTCTAAGGAGTGGGACTTCATTCTCTACTAAGGACACCATTACTCCCACTATATCTTCACATAGGAAATATTTGTTTGCCGCTATATTAATGATCTGAATGTCGAGTACAGCCCCTTTAAACTCCATGTTGATTTTAAACTTTTGCACTATAGCTTAGAGCACAGCTCAGCTTGCCCATTGCAGCTCAGTTACACCGATGGCTTGAAACAAGCAAAATCAGTAAATAATGTTTGCATGCTTGACACTAAATACAGCTGTTAGAATGTAATAGTTTTTATATAAACTTTAAAACAGATCAAAATCTAGCACTTTCAGTTTGATGCTTAAGAACACAGTGAATTTGCCTCTATTTACTTCTATAAGAAATATCACCATTTGTGTAACTGGAATGGATATAATACATTGTGTAAATGAGAGGCTCCTAGCCGATAAACCAGTCCTCCAGTCTTGTAAATAACAATGGGATCTGTGAAACAGTCCCAAGCATAGTGCCTAAATAAAAGGCATGTTTCATATTATGCCTTATTTAAAAAAGCCAAGTGTTTTAGCTTGTTTGTCAGTTGAGTGTTTGTTAATATATGTTAAGGCCTACCTTAACTGTGTATGCTTAATTGGTCATGTTTATTAGCATTTTTGGCACACTTTGTGCCATGTTTGTTGTGTAGCTTCACCAAATGAAGTTAATTTAAATTAATAATTAAAAGACATAAGTGATCAGGTATTGGTTTTGTAGACATCTCTCTTCTAGAGTGTCACATTAATATTTGTATACCCCCATACTACTCGGAAGAATATGGTATTGTGTCTGTGGTTAAATAAAGATGTATAGACTGATTTCTGATTGAAAATGTTGCACTTGCCTGGCTTTTTGTCTGCATTTATTAAACTAAATTGTGTCAACATCTCAGTGAGTTTTTATATTATGTTGAGGCCAGCTTTTATTTTGACATCACTCTTAGTAATTAATTATTGAATTAAAACAAAATGGACTGCATTTATTACAATTGTTGTATTTCAGCCATTCACTCACACACTGTAGGCTAGGTGTGGCCAACCATCTGGAGTCATTTAGAACATTCTCTGACGTGGACAACCAGGGATCGAACCACCGAGAATAGTATGTTATTACAAATATTAAAAGGGTAATATGTCGCAAAAGAATCATAGTGTAGTATGTAATAAGTTAATGAAAAGTAATGTCATGAAAATTAAAGTCAGTATAGAATGTTACTGTTAAAAATGTCGTAAAAATTATGTATAGTATGTCGAAGAAAGTCAACAAAAGTCGCATGGGTAGACGTGTTTTCCGTGAGCTCCTGCCAAGTGCAACGTTTATTTTTAAAAAATACCTTTCATACCTTACTTTCAAACTTTAAGTTAACGTTTGCATCGTATCCTGCCTGAAAATGACTGATCCTCCAACGAGATGTGAGGCTTCTAAGACTACTAGCGCTACTCGCTCCACGCCAGCGAGCATGGTAGCGCTAACAATGGTGAAGTGACTAGCATCGAGGCAGACCCATTGAGTGCCATAAATTCACGGACGCTTACGGAGCCCCCCTGGGGTCACCTGAAAAAACTAAACCGTGCGCACAGAATAAAAATCCAATTACTCTATAGCGAAATGTTATTAAATCACAAACGACGCATCTTTCCTAACGTAAGGTTAACAATGAGCTACAAACTAATTTTAATCAAAACGAACCGTCCTCCAACCTGGAGAAATAACACTGGTCTCTACGAGCAGCCGGCGCTGAGACTGCAGGGACCGTCTACGAACTACAGAGAGATACAACAAACATATTTATTAATGAAATTATTAAATAAGGTAGTGTCTCCAAACTTACCTCAATTATAACTTGTCTCCTGCTAGCTTTACTAAAGCACTTATTTAAAAAAAATAAGCATATTCATAATTTTGGTTAATATATGTCATAATTACATAGAGTCATGTCTCCAAAACTCAGGGGCGGTTGCCCGGGGCGGCATTTTATCATGAGTTATGGGGGGGGGGCGCCACGTGCACTTGAAAAAAAATTCCGGTCGATTTCAACACGTAGCTCTGTTGTTTGTAAATTTGGAGTGCTGTCAGTAGCGAGAAAAACAAACCATCGCTGTTGCCTACACCGTGTTATCCTCCTGCTACAGTTTGCACCCAGGAGGCTGAAACAGGGCAAGTTTTAAACTGCTTTTAGCCTCTTAACATGTTCGAAATGTCATTGTCAATGTTTTGTTCTGTATGAACATTAATTGTAGAAAGATATTTAGAATTAGACATAGCTTATAGAGATTTGTGCATACGGTTGTAAAACATATTCTCGCATTATGAATAAGGGTTTGAAATTAAGCCTAGTCCTTGGGGTAAATTTCCTGAGGAACATGAATTCCCTCTGCTCACTTGCTTTGTTGTTTGTTTTGTATTTTGTGTTTTTCTTTTCCATGTGTGAGTCTTTAATTGTAATCTGTACTGTGTCAATAAGTGTGTGTGCGTGTGTAAGTGTATTCAAGTCCGAAATTTTTACACATAATATAAACAATGAGTTTCAATGAGTTATGCTTTTTGGGTCTTATGATTCTAATGTTGTCATTTGTAAGACATTCTGTGCATTGATATCGTCATTGTATACTATCAGCTTGAAAAGAAAACCAATAAAAATAATTTACAGTCGAAGAAAGTCATAGTATAATATGTCGAAGAAAGTCATAGTATAGTATGTTGAAAAAAGTCAAAAAAGTCATAGTATAGTATGTCGAAGAAAGTCCCAAAAACGTCATAGTATAGTATGTTGAAATAATTCTTAGTAAAGTATGTCGAAGAAAGTCAATAAAAGTCATAGCATAGTATGTCGGAAAAAAAAGTAGGCTACTATAGCATATAGCATACAAAATGTAATATGCTGGTCTTTTAAATAGACTACACAAAACATTGGCTATTTTGAAAATTATGAAGGCTAACATGAATTTAGTTGTGCATTACATCAAAAAAGTCGAATAAAACCCAGGGATGAATGCTAATTATAGCCTACAGAAGACTACCTGACATTCAATGAACTGTAGGCTAGGCTACTAGTCTACCATGCAACACAACGTACCATAATAATTTGATATTTGTTTTTGTTTATTCCTATATATAATCCGGTGGATATTTTTTATTTGAGTACTTACATGTTATTATGTTTACTTACAATTATCTATCTATATGTTCTTCATATGACAATTTTCTTTTTTCTTATTTTGAAGGCAAAATCATTTAATTTCCGGTCTAACAGTTGTTATCTGTGTTTCACTTGACGGAAATTTGTCCATGGATTTGTCACAAGGGGCGGCTCATGGGCGAGTCCATCAAAGAGTAAGAAGAAACTTAAAAAAAATACACCTGCGCATGTCGGATCGTGCAGGCAGCACAGATTGCGTACCCACAGTATATGTAGCCTACTTTTCTTAAATATATTCATTTCATGCTACATTGTACTTTTATTTTATAGGTGACGTGATCCATGTTTTTTCCCGTCAATATTCAATTTCCATGGTTAGGGTTAACAGCACGTGGTTTCCTGTTTCCGACAAGAAGCTGCTTCCGTCAAGAACAGCCCACATTCACCGTTGTGGATTAGCAGCTGCCATTCGCATTTAGTTGGGTAAGTCAAAACACTGTTCCCATGCTTGAACAAATTAATGGTTACACTGCAAAAACAAACCGAAAACAGAACGGCGTTACCATTTGAACGTGACTAAAACAATATATTATTAACGTTTGTTGATGTTACGTTAGCTAGCTAACTGAGCTAATAGCTAGTAGTTAGCTAAACCCAACCTGGGTTGACAGGAACTGTTGCGATTCATGGATTTTATACAGAGGTGGAAAAAGTACTAAAATATTGTACTTAAGTAAAAGTACCAATACTCTGAACTGAAAAATTACTCAAGTAATAGCTAAGTAGTTAATTTAAAATGTACTTTAAGTAAAAGTTACTTAGTTACATAAAAAGAAAAAACTGTAAAACGGGGCGGGGGAATGTTACCAATTTTAAAAATTACTTTGAAATACAAAATACACAAGAAAACTACTCAATACAGTAATGTGAGTAAATGTATTTCGTTACTTTCCACCTGTAATGTGTATAATAATGTACTGAGAATGAGCTCGGCTGAACACAATTTAACGCATTTCCCCACCCTGAGTATCTACCAGTATTGTCGGTATAGATCTATTAATATATAGATATATGAATGGAAGTTACGTTAGTTTAACCATGACGCGTTACCGCCCACAGTCTGTTTTAATGAAGGAAGATGGAGGCAGCAATACGCCATGAAGCGTTAGTAGTTTTACGGGCTGACATGTTACTGATATTGGCATATTTGTATTTCTCTTTGTAAAAGATATGCTGAAGTCGCTACAGACAAGATGTGAAATAGCTCGGTAAGATTAGGTACATAAGCAGTTCCATGCTAGTTAGTTAATATTGATATAGTTTGAATGGGGTTTGGCGTGTTGTTTTCTTAGGCAACTAAAGACAGGACTAAGCATATTTTACTAACAAAGATCGAATTTGTACCAGTGTATATATACATTATTTGAGACTGAATATTTATCGTTATTTGTGGTTTAATGTGTTTCGTTGAGTCGGCTTGCTTGAATGGAATCATCGCGAGTATGAACCATATTAACTAAGTTAAACGGGTGATAGAATGTAAACCCGTTTTTACCTTGTCATAGCTGAAAAACAACAGTTTGGAGGGTAAATAGGACATACATAGAACCTCAAAGTTCCATTGACACCTCCTTTCCTCTGCAAATCTCACAATTTGAAACTGCTGCTGAAAACGGGCAAATCTCAACAAAGCTAAAAGTTGATGTCAACTCCTCAACTCCTACCTTATTTGGCTCTAGTCTCTAGTTTTTTTCACGCCCCAACATTGACATAGGCTACACCACTGACCTGAGGTCAGCTTAGTCTTCTGAATCTAGGTCACGCAGATCTCAGAAATTTTGTGTGTCGGAGTTCAGCAGGAGCTCAGCAGGAGCTCAGCAGGCTACGTGACAGCGGCCGGTGCTGCCTTGCCGCCCGGCGTGTCCTCCTTCACAGACCCCGGCCCGCTGTGAGCTAGATGGATCTCCGTCACGGCCGGCAAAAGTGTTAGCTAAGCTTTGTAAGACCTTAGGATAGCTGTGATATACATGCCGTGACGAAATTCAAAGTGTAAATATACTATAGTTATGCCGAAAGTGTAGCTAGCTAGCCGCGATCTTTACCCATAGGACTGAAGGGACACTAGCAGCTAACAAAACTCACATTCACAAAAATGCATTAAATTGAAATCGGACACAAGTGTTAGCTTTGTAAGACCTTAGGGTAGCTGTTAAATAAGTGGTGTGACGAAATTCAAACTGTAAATATACTATAGTCATGCCGGCCAGCTCCACGGAGCCCCGAGCCCCGGTAGTCCAGTAACCCAGAAACGGTGACTTTGCCCTGGGTATGGAGTGAAGCGGGCCTTCCGCTGTCTCGTCAGACTGTATGGACCTCCTGAAGTCCGACACGTCTTACCAAATTTGCAATTGACCCTTCACTAAGCCACGCCCGAAAACCGCCACAGGCCAATCGTGGCTTAGCAACCGTAACTAGGCGCGGGAGGGCTGTCAAGCTTTCGAGCGAGGGAAACACTATACGCCGGAGTGTTGTGCAAATCCAATACCCGGTATCCTAAAAGTTTGGACGGGTCAGTGGAATTTGTTCCCTTCACGAAACCTAAAACCCAAGAGGAGAAAGGCCGGGCGTGGATCAAGCAGTGTGGGAGGCCCCATTCGCAACTAGCTAAATGTTGACAGTATTAACAAAAACACATAGCCTACGTTTGCTCCAAGGCAAGAACACGCTAATGTTAGCTAGCTAGCTAACATTCTTTGTTCATAATGCATATATTTGAACGTAAAATAAAGGACAATTCCGGCGCAAACGAACCTAGGGGTTAAATAACAGATGTGTACCCACTCGATCACTCTCTGGGACATGTTTTCACGCTAATCGAACGTGTTGGGAGCTTGAAACAAGCTAGCGCGGACCGCTGGTTAGCTTACAACGCTAGTATTCGGGGCACAGGGAAAGTAAAAACAAATTGTTATTTATACCACTAAAAAGGCTCAAAATATCACCACACTTCAACGGTAGCATAATGAGGGTCCCTAAATGTTAACCATTGAGAACTTTGTAATTGTACAGACAGTACAATTCGCGTTCTAGTATACAGGCGGCCGCCGTCTTTGGAGGTACTGTTTTTCTGAACTATCTACTAAACTACTAGCCCATATTTGAGCTTTATATAGTTGATTTCTTGCATAAAAAAGTCTCAGAAGTTAATTTAGTAACGAAACATTGCAGTGTCTGAAATATGAGACCTGCTGTCTCGTCTCCAATGTATGTGTATGTGGTTCGCTCAACCAATCAGCGCGCAGCTCATCTAAATATTCATGAGCATACCATATTTGGAAGAAAAGCTCTCGTTCCAAATAGGGCCAAAACACAGGGCCCATAAAATAGCAAACGGGCCATTTTCAGCTCCAACCTATTACGAGACCTTAAGGAACAGTGTGAAATACCCTATATAATCATTCTATCACCCCTTTAACACTCTCTGTTTTGCTTACATTTGCATTTCTCTTTGCCAGAAAGCTCGCGGACTTCAATCAGACTTGGCAGATTCCGTCATGTTTGTCACTTACTTCCTACTACTGAGCAGTCTTGGCCTTGTCATTACAGCTCAAGGTGAGTGGCAGAGCGGATAAGCTTGTGAATAGGCTATATGTGATTATACATAAGCTGTTAACTTATCTTGTCCTCACTTCTAGTGTCTTTCTGTATTTTTCCATTGTAGCTCAAGACTAGGGGTGCACCTATCCGAAATTAAGATTGGATATCGGCCCCGATATTGACAAAATAGCTGGATTGGGGATCGGAAAAATTAACAGATCCACGGGCCGTGTTTTTTTTCTCTCCGTCGCAAGACATCCTGCATCATTCGTCAGCAGCATAATGCTGGGCGGTATATCGGGAGCCATGTTAACTGCGTACCCTTCTCACTCATGGTAGTAACTTTATAACGCACCAATTAATAACCCACAACTAACTCTCTTTAACCTCAAGGTTCACTGTACCGTGGACGGCACACTTTGTGGCGTCGCTGTAACCTCCACTTATAAACGTTTTTATAACTTTAAAATATTAAATCTTCAAAATATACAGCCATGCGACACACCAATTGAAAGCTTAGTCTCTCATGATTCAATTAAGCCCACACAAAGCGTGATTTATAGCAGTTATACAACTGCTACAAAGTTAAAGAAAATAAAACCTTTTTTCCTTGTCCCTTTAGCCACAAAGGAGTATTTAGCCCAAAACTTTTTTTTCATAAATCCCCAAGAGTCCAAGGAAATGGAATATCCAAGCCGTTATGTCCAAAAGTTTCTGGCCGAATCACAACGGAAAAACGCGAAACAGTTCTTCATTTCCACACTTCTAACGCGGCTCGCTTCTCTCCCGAGGCGCCTACATGCTTGATGTGGGCGTCACTATATTCTCTGAGATCTAAGGTTTCCATAGATACCTGGTATGAGCCAATCCGTCCAGGTTTGCCTGTGATAGCCCCATTGGAAGCCGAGGATGCCTCTCAGTGACATTTGCTCGGACCAGTTAGATTTAAATGCTATAAGACCCATCTCCATTTTTAGCCAATGAGCAGACAATTTGATAGACGCCTAATTTGACCCTGACATTTTAACCCTGTAATGGCTGGAGCTGTTTCAAAGCAAAAACATTGCCTCCTATAAGCATATCACACCCTGTGCAATTTATAATGACTTATTTCTATATATTCATGTATATAGTTATTTCAAGTATGTGGGTGTGTTTGTGTATTTGAGAAGTGTTTTATTTTGTACTTTATTGGCTCTTTTCGTTGCACTTTTCAAATTGAAATAAGAAAAACGGACAGACATATCTGTAGATAAAAATTCATATAAAATCCATTTTTGAGTCTTTTGGCTTCTGGATTTTTTTCTGTAGTAAACTGAGACATGTGGCTATGGCATTGGTGTATCTGTATCTTACCAGATGTGTTTACAGCAGTGTATTTTAATCATTTTACAGATGTGTGACTTGGACGGAAATAAAACCCTCCATTCTAGCCTCTGTAACTCTGTGGCAGTAAGGCCTAGAATCACTCTGACACTTTCCTTTCCAATGATGACATCCCAGAGTGTCAAAGTATATGGGAGCTGTACCAAGCTGTAATTTGGGTATGCGTTTTTAAGAAGTTAACAGGATAAAACACCATAGCACACAACAATTTGTGACTTAAACAATTTCTAACACTAATAATTTTACATTTACAAATTTACACTGCCGGACAGCATGTTGGGTAACAGCTAGTAGCTGCTAGCTAGCCAGGTAGCATAACAGTCTGTTAAGCTGGGAGAGGCTCCGGTCGCTACTGCACATTCAAGAACAGAGAAGAAAGTTAGAGGATGAAGACAGACCGGAGATACACCAGAACAACGTATGCTCAAGAGAGTCTGTTGTTCCAAAGTTTTTTTGTTTCTAAAAAAATCATACATAATTTAGCCACTGTTGTTGACCGTCGCTCTGACATTACTTGGTTGTGCTAACGTTACTCTGCCGTACTAACGTTAAAGACATGTCACTTCAAGCATGCAGCGGAGCAACAATATGAACACAATGACAATCCACCTACGGGACCGCTACAGACCGTTGAGAAAGACGGGAGTAAGACAGGTTCAGAGCAATGATTAAAACACTGGATTTAAGATGTCTTGCCTCGCTGAAATACATCCGCCAACCTACTATCTAGGCCTGCACGATTAATCGTTATAAAATTGCGATCTGGGTTCACCCTGTTCACGATTTAATTTTTAAATAACTTTTGATTTTTTTATTTAAAAAAAAATGTAATAATTAAAAAGTGCAGGCCTACTACTAACATTATTCAAACACCGAAGGAGGCTGACAGCGGAGCTACGTTCAGTCGCCCACTTTTCTACAGCAACCTAACTTTCCTGTGGCCAAGGTAGTGTTTATACAACTATGTTGTTTTGAAAGGGAAACAATGTTAAAGTTGTTTGTGTATTCATTCGATTTAAGTTTATTTTACTACTTGCAGTTTGCACAATAAAAATAGTTTAGATTCTGTAACGCATTCTCCTTCATATAACGTTATTGTATAATGTTGTGGAGCCAAGCAAACCCTTTAGTAATCAAAGCTTTTAGTAAACATGATGACATTTAAAATATTTTAGTGATATTCTATGTATTCCTGACAGTAGAATAAGCCTTTATAAACCTATATAAAGGCCCATTATTATTATTATTATTATTATTATTATTGTTATTATTTTAAGAAGTTTGATTACATTATATTTTTGATTTGAATGCACAATTGTTTTTTAAATAACAAATAAATAAGAATTCAATACATTACATCTATGTTATTTTGTCTGAGTTAGGAAAGTAATGTTTAGTTAGGAAAGTCTGGTGCATTTAGTCTCTTCCACATGGTGGAAGGTATACAGTTTATTATTAATTCAACAACGGTATTGGATCGGTATCGACAGATACACAAAGCCCAGGCATCGGTATCGGGACTGAAAAAGTCGGATCGGTGCATCCCTACTCAAGACTGCTCCAAACCTGCAGGAGGAGCCAACATGAGTTTGAAGGGCGATTACATTATTTTACAAACATTCCCAGATGGGAAGCAAATTACTTTTGCCTGCAATATTGGCTATGTGACTGCAGGAGGGTCTCCGTCCATTACTTGTACTGCTGGCAAATGGACTACTCTGAAGCTGACATGCGAAAGTGAATAATGACACTTTATTTTTACATTCAAATTTGTAAAAGCAGCAATAATGTGGCAATATTCTCTGGTCTTTGACCAACTGGGAAATGACATCTTACCAACATATAAATGCTGGATGAATAGATGAGTGACTGATAATATCTAGTAACCATTCTGTTGAATCATATCTATATCCAGTCATTTTAACTCATTTAGACCGGATGCCACATATGCGTGTGATTAAATCCTTATGAGGGTTATCTTTTTTCAGGGAATAACTGTGGCTCTGCTGGAGAAGTGGACAACGGAAATATCGATTATGAAGGGACACAGTTCGGTGATAAACTAGTGGTCACTTGCAACACTGGGTTAGTAATAAACTGATAACTAGGATGGTTCATGTTAAGAGAATTAGTTTTTAAAATGTAATTGTAAGAAATGTATTTCTCTCTAAAATGTCAGCAACCATCATGTTTCCAAATCAAAACATTTATTCTAATCAAAGTGGGTATTCAGTGGGGCTTACCAGTCAGTGTTATCATGTGAATTAAAGGGGCTTACACAGATTCTTCTTGACATGTTGTCTGAAGTCAAACATTTTCTTTTATTTATTCCCTAATTAGCTTCAATATGGTCCCCAAAGATAAAGGTCAAATCTTTTGTGGAGCCCAAGGGTGGCTGGAAAGGTTGCCTACATGTGAAGGTTGGTCATCTCTGTGTGTTAATACAAGACACATGACTAAATAAAAACTGTGTATTTCCATTCTAATAGATGTCACTTTCATTTTGCAGTGGTGACTTGTGATCCGCCACCTGCGGTAGCGAATGGTGTTTTCAGTCCAGTCAAAGAATCCTATGACTATAGTGAAGTTGTACAGTACAAATGTCAAAAAGGTTATACACTTTCTGGATCAAGTTCAATATCATGTTCAGAACATGGAACATTTGGTCCTGCTCCAACATGTGTCCGTAAGTATTTTCCATCCTTTCCTCAACATTTTCCCAGTGTAAACTCAGCTGATACTCTCCCATACTATGGAAAGAGTTATTTTGGACTGTTGTATTAATTTCTATTTTAAAATGTTCTCTTCCTGCAGTGGTTCGATGTGAGGATCCTACAATAGACAATGCTCACCAGACTGAGGGTTCTCGACCCCCTCATGGATACAGGTCTACGGTGACATATGAGTGCAAATCTGGGTATGTTATGAAAGGAGTGCGCGCCCTGACATGTGGACTAGATAGTCAGTGGTCACCTGCACTTCCAACATGTCAAAGTAAGTCATTAATTGAAATTACTACTTGGTGTAAGTCTGTAAAGAAAAGTCAACCTGTTAAATTTGACCATGATGAAAACATGATTAGTATACTAATCCAGATACCATCACATTTTTACATGTGATTAATCTCATAACATTGCATATACTTCCGTCAGTAGTTTCCCTTTTAGATAAAATTACCATTTTTTTTGGTGCTTTTGCTCTGTGGTTAAAAAAAACAACAAAAAAAACAAACATTAAAAAGTCTGTTTTTTGTTTTTGCTCTCACTCAAATGCCCTTTTTTATTTATGTGAAGAAATGACTTGCCATAAATGCCATATTTAAAGTTTCAAGATGAATCTATGAAATTCTTCAACCACGCAGCCTCTGTTTGCCAAATAGATTCCTCAAAGATTATATAAATATAACCTAAGATATGAAGGAGAAGGTTGGAAGTAGTAATTAGAGCCATGGATTTAATAATTTCAACAAGGCTGCAGTGTGTGAAATATTTTTCATAGTTGGATGTGCATTTCAGATCATTTTGTTTCTGGTCAAAAAACACATTTAGCTTCTCTTAATTGGCCAAGGTTTTAGAGAGTGAGTGGAGGCCTGGTCACGTAACAACACATTTCTATAAGTGTGTATATAATCACTTATCTGTTTAAAAGGCTGTGTGTGTGTGAAATGCATGTTAATTAGTTTTCACAGCCTCTTAATTATGAATCAATAAAAAGTGGTTATTTGTAACTTTCAGTTTGTGTTGATTCTAGCGGCCGCTTTGGACTAAAGCAGTAGTGTTTTTATCACACCTGCTGTCGTAAAGGTCTTTTCTTCACGGTGCTGTGTTGCCCGCTGTATTACCGAGTTAGCGTTACCGGGAGGTCATATAGTTGTGATGAATGTTTTGCTCAGCCAGAAAATCATTCATTTACAATAAGAGAATAAGTTACAGATGTATCGTTACATTTCAAGTGTTGCAGACAGTAACTTAGCCTACTTTGGATGTACCGTGAGCTAAACCGGGTAACGTTATCACTGTGTCACGAGCCAAAGCATTAAGAAGTTGTTGTAGCAACCAACAATAACTTAGATTAATATAGCGCATTTCATGAAACCCAAGGACGTTTTACACAACTACAGGGGGACAAGTGAAAAGAAACATGTAAGCCAACACGGACTAAAATGAATAAAACATCCACGCTAAATGGAAGAGGGGGGGCGTAATTTCATGTCTGCTACTGACGTACAACCACATTGCGCACTGTAAAGTTATTTTATTAAGGAAATAGACATATTACATACCTGGGGTCCGTTTCAGAAAGCAGGTTTAGTGAAAACTCTGAGTTTGTTAACCCTGAGATGAGGGAAACTGGGTTTTCAGTTTCAGAAAGAGAGGTAATTTAACCTCAGTCAGTTACTATGGTAACTGAGTCTGTGAACCTAACCTGGTCGGGAGCAGGTTTTCTTCAAGAAACCTCGAGTTTCTCTCAGTCTCCTCCCTCTGACACAGCGCACTTTCATTTCCTCATTCATTCATTCAGCCTGTATCAGGCGCATTTTAGCATAGTTTGTTATCTGCATGAATAAAAAAAACGTATTGGTTTATGGCAGATTATAAAACTTTTTTTTCTCAAACATTGCATGTCCTTTTTTCGACGATCCCGTTGATGAAAAGCTGTATCACTTCACAGAAGGTTTACGTCGGGAGATGATATTGAGTCCCGACTAGATGTATTTTCATTTCCACATAACCGATTTGAGAGGTATTTTCATCCCAGTCTATCAGTTATGTAACCTACATAACCTTATCTGTCCTCATATCACTAAAATCCACCATCGTAGACGTGCTTTTACCAGCAGATTCTTTGTGTCGCATTACGTTTTTTGCAAACGGTAGTTTTCTTTACAACATTGGTGATGCGGATCATATTAGTAAAGCCGCTGTATGCAGAGCCGTCAGAAGAGTGAGATTCACTCTGAAACGTTGTTTTTTAAACGTTTTTTGTAGTGTTCCCTGGACACAAACCAGTGAGAGCCATTAAAAAGAATTAAATGATTATAAATTATATTTCTGTTAATGATCATGGTGCTGCAGCCTCAGAATGGGATTAGCTTACTTTTTCGCCCGCAGGATTGCACCTAAATGAAATTATAAGTGTAATACATTCCAGTTTTCATCAGTAATATTATAGGTTAACTGTGATTTACATTAAATGAAATTAATACACTGTCAATGCTTATGCATTGACTCAAGCAGCAATTTTCTCCCACACCAATTCTCTCTCTTTTGCAGCAGCCGCTATGTTGCTTTTTTTAACGAAATACATGTTCAAACTCGCTGTATGTGCGCATGAGTATTTCCGCCGACCAGTTTGTTTGTGGTTGTTACCATGGTGAATCGTAGTATCATGGCTCCATTCATGCTGCCTTTTTATTGTGGTGGTGCACGCGCTTAGCTCTGAGTCAACCTACTCCGAGTTGATTGAACCAACTCAAATCAGCTGTTCTGGAACTGAAAACTCAGTTTCCCATCTCAGGGTAAATCAACTCAGACATCAGGGTTAGACTCAGAGTTTGTTAAACCTCCTTCCTGAAACGGACCCCTGAAGACCAATTTTGGGACGTTTTTGAATCCTTTACAATCTCATAATTTTCTCCATCTGTTGAAAGCCAACCGAGCTGTGACTCGGGTTTTCACGCATCGTCTGTTGATTCCCTTTTTAGCTTTTAGTTCTTCTTTTGTTTAATTTCATTCTTTTCTGTGATGGTCCTGCCCCAGTATCAGCCACAACTACAACAGATAACTTCTAAAATAAACTTAAAATAAAATTAGGCCTATATAAAGAAATCTTCTGCTACCCTTTACATTGCTGGATACAATAACACAGACTTTTCTGGTGTTACAAAGAAATCTGTGACCCGTCAGAATGTGTGCTCTGTAGCGCCGTCTACCTGCCGTAAATCATTTTATTACTTTGCGGGGAAAATCGGACCCAGGCAAAGGCATTATTAAAAACTATATAAAATTAGCGTTATTTTTCACTGTTATTATATAAACATTTTAAAAGTTACTTATAGTCACTTTGAAGTGAAGAAGTGTATCTTTGTGGTATTGGCATATCTCTGATGTCGGTAACATTGTCCTGATGTATGTTTTTGCAGGAATACCACCTGGAACCACAACACAGTCTCCCCCAAAGACACCAGGTAAAATCCATGTTAATGCTTAAGAAGACATTAGCAGCCCTACAGTGTTGTCACCTGACACAATGGTGCAATTATTTTGGGCCTTTTTGGGCTGATGGACACCAAAGGGCTAAACTGTTTTACAGTATCAAAGCTAATTAATGTATCTTAGATCAAACTGCTATCGTCGTGTTTGTGTCAAGGAATTACAGTTGAGTGATCCTAGTGAAGTGTGAACAAGGCTTTATTTGCTGCTGATATTGCTTGCTACACAGTGAAGTAGTGTTTGGAGATATGTTCTGTACTGTACATCAGTTTGTAAGGTCACTCAAATTCATAAAAAAAAAACGTTCGCGTCTGGTTATTTAATCCAAAAATAGTTTACTAATTAATTTTCCAGAAATTTATACTATACCATGATATACTGTATATCAATATCATATTTGCTGAAACTCTCACTATATCCTGACAGACCTAATGGCATTTTCAAGTCTCCACCTCGCCCAAATTTAAACAACCAATCAGATCCGAGGAGCCTTTGCAGCGTCTGTCACTGTTTGGGAACTGCGATCAAACTGCTAAACTAGATAGCGCTGATCAAGTATGAATCAAATATTCTGTTACTATATTTCTCGCCTCAGATGTTTTCATTTCAACATATTTTTGTGACGCCCCACAATACGATATTCTCTCCATACTTTTATCAAGATACGATATTATTGGGATTTTAAACATATTGCGATATATTACAATTTATTCCCTGAAAGCAATTGATTTTGTTACTTTCCAATTAAAAGAGCCATTTTTGGCCCGAAATAATTCAAAGAAATGAAATCTATGATTCTTATAATGAAAGTAACTAAGTCTATTTCAGTGTAAATCAGCCTATCAACATGACTAATAGGGCATTCATTAATATGGTGAGGTTTGTTGCCATTTGAGAGTGACATATCTAATTTTCTGATCAATTCAATGTAATTGACAGTTTAGTTATAGAAAAGCTGCTTTGATATTTTTGAACAAATACTTCATGTATCACTATTTGTGAAGGACTTTCCATGGCCTTTTGACTCATTACAATCTCCTGAACTGCCACAAAAGCAGCAACACTAGTGAGAGTTTGGAGATTGAAACAAATTCATAAAAGTACATTTGCTCTGCTTTCTGCAGCAGTTCTGATCTTTTTCTCTTTGTACATATTTTAGTTGACTGAAATGTAAACCTAAATGGAGAATGTAAGAATGACTTTAGGCCTACAAACTACACACTAAATAAAACTTAAAATGCAAATCAAAAAATAACCATTATTCACTTCAATATAACTCTTTGTCAAAAGGAGCCACTGGAGAGGTGCTAAAGAGCCTACCTCTGCTCTAGTACCAACAAGTCAAATACTGATATGCAATTATATGCTAAACACAATTCTGTCCTCATTGTTTTTTTTACAGACAATCATGGGAATAAGTTGGCTATAGGCTTGAGTGTAACTCTTCTTGGTAAGTTTCAACTTCATCTTTTCAACAGTAGATCAAGAATGTAAAGCGGTAACGTTGACCCAAATAAGATCATGATGCCCTTACAAGAACCACGTGGTCATACTACAGTAGATATGGTGTTCTGGAGAGGGCATTATGTTCTCATTTGGGTCAAAAAATACCATAAGAATGTATTAATGGCTTGATGTGTCACTTTGTCACTTACTGGGGTTTGTGTTTTGTACATATTGTTATGAAAGGTGCACCTAAGGTTTAAATAGTCCTTTCTGAATTGGCATGCTAACAAATAGCAAAAGTCCCCTTTTTTTTCTTTTAAGCAATAATTTCATAAAAGCAAAGCCTTTTGGGATTACCAAAACCCTTTTCATGGTAGGCATTTAAACGAGCCCATCATCTTTTCTTACATCACCTCAAAAACATTTCAATTCTTTTTCTCATTAAAATAGTCATCGTTGCTATCGTTGTTGGAGCCGTGGTATACTTCAAGAAAAAACGGTAAAAAGTTATTTTATTTAACTATGCCGACTAACCCTTAAAAATGGCTTTGTCCCTGTCATGGCTTTTCCGACCATTTGTTGATGTCTGCTTTGGATCTGGTCAGCATTTAGCCTATATTCTGTTAACGCTCCCTCTGTCAAGTTTTATTAAGTGTTGCATAGACAGTTTCGTAATGTTACGTTGTCATAAGAGGGCGCTGTGATAAACCCTCAAAACTCTCTTACATGGTGCTGGAGATCACTCTGTAGAAAGAGCGCTGCCCCCAAGTTCCTTTTGGTGGTTTTAATCAAGTGTTGATAAACTTGTCAGCCAAGTCATGAACCATTAGGTATGCAGTTTTTTTGTTAATACTCTGCTGCAGTTGATGTTTCCATGGATGTCACACATTTGCGTGACGGAGGAAGCTACAGGTTCTAGTAATAGAATGGCATATCAATTACGTTTCATTTGGTGCGGCTCCCTGAATGTGAAGTGAAATAGATGCTTTATGTTTTAATCATCTACGAACCACTTCAATACTTTTGTTTTAATTTAACATTTAATACTGGGTCACACTGCGCCCAGCTTACGAGCACCTGTCAGGTCAGGAATGACAGCCTGCAGAAAGCTACTGGTTGCATTGCAACTAGAGGCACCTTGCGAGTGTCACAGAAATGATGTCCTGTCATTATTGCTAGCGCAGTTTGCAAACTTGATCTTGGGTGAACAGCACATAATGTCTTGGAAAGGATTTTTACATTGACTCGTTTCTGCAAAAGGAGAAAGTAGTGGTGGCTGCTGGTATGTCGCATTTCTGGAAATGTTTCTGAGGAAACCGCTTTTGTTGTGTGTTCCTGTTGGTGTAGTTTGTGTGTAATGAAATATGATAGAAATGTGACAACAGAGCATTTGGTGGTATGAGAGTCGTATTTCCTTCTGCAGAAGAGGTTGTGTTCTTTACACACTTTGTGAACATTACGTTATTATTACAATAATCAAATTTCAAAGTTTGGAACACCAGACCACATGATATGAATAGAAACCAGCTATTTGAACTTTTTGGTCTTGGATGATGTTGTGGTGACCTGCTTATTTCTGCTCTTAGAAATAAACGTGTAGTATTTTGCATCTCAAAGTAACACACACACACTTGGATATTTTAGGCTGTAAGAGACCATTGCGAGCAGCAGACAGGTGTGTGTGTGTGTGTGTGTGTGTGTGTGTGTGTGTGTGTGTGTTTTCTTTAAATATGGGTGGTCTTGTATTCTTTTGGGTGAAGAGGGTGTTTCTTTGGACTTCCTTAAAGTCTCCTCCCTTCTTATTTGCCTGTTCGTACATAAGCAGCAACGTTGACCAGTCATTATTGGATTACAGCTCTGGGGGAGGTTCTCCTGACAATGTGGCTCCAAAAGAGCAAGAGGATGTAGAACTCCCGTTACGAGGACAGACAGCCAATAACAGCTGAACTCATTTATGCCAAATAAATGGATGGTAATGTTGACAGATGCTTTATATATTTCCTACTCCATGTCCACGATGTATTACTAATCTTTTCTTCCTTCTATATTATCTGCGGCAGTTAACTTGCATGTTTGACACCTGCCTGTGTTACTTCTCTTAAAAACCTTTCTCTTTCACAGGGCTGTATTTCTAAATTTTTTATTTTTACAATTTGTGAAATGTCAAATTTAAAATTTCGTTTCTTTGCTTTTTTTGTAGTAAGCATCACAGTCCTGTATCTCCAACATTACTGAAGTAAAAAGGGCTGGTTGAGAAGAGGACTTCTTTGACTGACCTGTGCCGTCCCTGTGCAGAGGCTCAAGGAAATCCACCCCCCCGCCCCCCCAAAAGCAATATTTCCATCTTTGACTCACTACTACTTTTCCCCTTCTACGTAATTCCATTAACTAATGTTTAGAATGCCTTCCGTTTCTTTTTACAACATCACAGCAGAGTTTCCATGCTGCAATTATAAAGGAATGAGATTTCTTGTATATCAGAGGCTTAAAGGGGCTGTACCTGAAATACTGAAACAACAGAGGGATAGGGTTGCTTCCACAAGGCTCTCACAGAACGTTCCCCAATGCCGATGTTTTTGTTATAAACCGTCTATTGAAACAAAGAACAGAGAAATTCTGATATATATCTTCACATAGCAAATATTTGTTTGCTGCAATATTGATGATCTGAATGTCGAGTACAGCCCCTTTAAACTCCATGTTGATTTTAAACTTTTGCACTAAAGCTTAGAGCACAGCTCAGCTTGCCCATTGCAGCTCAGTTACACCGATGGCTTGAAACAAGCAAAATCAGTAAATAATGTTTGCATGCTTGACCCTAAATACAGCTGTTAGAATTTAATAGTCTTTGTATAAACTTTAGAAACTTTAAAACAGATCAAATCTAGCATTTTCAGTTTGATGCTTAAGAACACAGTGAATTTGCCTCTATTTACTTCTATAAGAAATCTCACCATTTGTGTAACTGGAATGGATATAATACATTGTGTAAATGAGAGGCTCCTAGCCGATAAACCAGTCCTCCAGTCTTGTAAATAACAATGGGATCTGTGAAACAGTCCCAAGCATAGTGCCTAAATAAAAGGCATGTTTCATATTATGCCTTAAGTATTTTAGTTCGTTGTTTGTCAGTTTGTCCCAGAAGGGCAATTTGTGTGCAGCAGGAAGACATCACATGAAAATATACAAGGCAAACCACACAACAATTAACTTAATAAAAACAGCAGCTTCAGACTGAGTTAAGAATAAATAGTAGCAGAGTTGTGTTGGAGACATAATTAAAGTAAAAAAGAACTACAAAAACTCAAACGATAGATAATAATAAAGATAAATAAATAAATACAGGGGTAATTAATATAAGCAAGAGCTGTCACCTCCTCTTAGCTGAGTTTAGTGCCTGAATGGAACGAGGAATAAAGGGGTTTTTGTATCTCTGTTTAAGAGCCAAGGGGGTGCTAAAACGTAAGCCAGAAGGTAATAAGTATTCTCCATACAGTTGTTGAATGTTTAATTGATGCTTAATGGTAGGCCTACCTAAACTGTGTATGCTTAATAATTGGTCATGTTTAATGGCAATTTGTGTGTTGTGTAGGTTCACCAAATTACGTTAAAACAGTTTTCTCTGACAAGGAACAATTTTAATTAATAATTAAAAGAAATAAGTGATCAGGTATTGGTTTTGTAGACATCTCTCTTCTAGAGTGTCAGATTAATATTTGTATACCCCCACACTACTCGGAAGAAGATGCATACTTTAAGTAGTCCAAGTATTAGGACACAGGTATTGTGTCTGTGGTTAAATAAAGATGTATAGACTGATTTCTGATGGAAAATGTTGCACTTGCCTGGCTTTTTGTCTGTATTTATTTAACTAATTTGGGTGTCAACATCTCAGTTTTATATTATGTTCACTCTTTGTAATTAATTATTGAAATAAAACAATGTAAATGGACTGAATTTATTACAATTGTTGCCTGTAATTCAGCCATTCACTCACACACTGTAGGCCAAGTGTGGCCAACCATCTGGAGTCATTTAGAACATGCTCTGACATGTGGACAACCAGGGATCGAACCGCCGAAAATAGTATGTTATTACAAATATTAAAAGGGTAATATGTCGCAAAAGAATCATAGTGTAGTATGTAATAAGTTAATGAAAAAGTAGTGGTATAGTATTTTATAGATAAAAGTCATGAAAATTAAAGTCAGTATAGAATGTTACTGTTAAAAATGTCGTAAAAATAATCATGGAATTGTACGTCAAAAATGTTAGTCAGTATATTATGTAATAAAAATGTAATTAAAGGTCATGGTTGTAGTACACCATTAATGTCAAAAAAGTCGTAGTATATCACAAATGTCATGAAAGTCAGTAAAGTATTTCATAAAAATGATAGTCATAGTAAAGTATGTTGAAACGTCAGTATGTCGGAAAAAAGTCAAAAACAACATAATATAGTGGTGAAATAAGTGGCAAATGTCAAAGCATGTCGAAAAAGGTATATGTATAGTATGTCGAAGAAAGTCAACAAAAGTCATAGTATAGCATGTCAAAAAAGTCGGCGCATGCATGGGTAGACGCGTTTCCCATGAGCTCCTGCCAAGTGCAACGTTTATTTTTATATAGAGCAAAGTGTAACGAATATTTTGCGAAATACCTTTCATACCTTACTTTCAAACTTTAAGTTGACGTTTGCATCGTATCCTGTCTGAAAATGACTGACTACTCGCTCCACGCTCCAGCGAGCATGGTAGCGCTAACAATGGTGAATTGACTAGCATCAAGGTAGACGCATTGAGACGCTACGGAGCCCCCCTGAGGTCACCTGAAAAAAAAAAAAAACTAAACTGTGCGCACAGAATAAAAATCTGTTCCCTCGGTTTTATAAACTGTTCGCACGGATTCATAATCCGTGTCCTCGGTTTTATAAAGTGTGCATTAATCCGTGTCCTCTGTTTTATAAACGTGCCTAAAGTTAGAAAGATTCACAGATTCGAACTTCCGGGATCAATTACTCTATAGCGAAATGTTATTAAATCACAAACGACGCATCTTTCCTAACGTAAGGTTAACAATGAGCTACAAACTAATTTTCATCAAAACGAAACCGTCCTCCAGCCTGGAGAAATAACACTGGTCTCTACGAGCAGCCGGCGCTGAGACTGCAGGGACCGTCTACAAACTACAGAGGGAGATACAAAAAACATATTTATTAATTAAATTATTAAATAAGGTAGTGTCTCCAAACTTACCTCAATTATAACTTGTCTCCTGCTAGCTGTACTACAGCACTTATTTAAAAAAAAAAAAAGCATATTCATAATTTTGGTAAATATTTTTTACCAATAAAATGTTTGCACGGATAAAACAGAGGACACAGACTAATGCACATGTTTATAAAAACCAAGGGCGGCACGGATTATGAATCCGTGCAAACAGTTTATAAAACCGAGGGAACGGATTTTTATTCTGTGCGCACAGTTTAGTTTTTTTTCTTTTTCTCAGCTGACCCCAGGGGGCTCCGTAGATGCCTTACAAGCTTTAAAAGCTGAAATATGTGGCAAAATTTATTCTGAAGTGGACTCCCTCAATCTCTGTACCGAAATCACAGCTGTTAAAGAGGAGCTTAAAAACTGGCTTGCAGACTACAGTCGATAAGCATAGCACCACTATTCATGATCTGGAGTGCTGTGCCACAACACACAGCAACACTGTCTCTATTATGGAGTCCAAACTTAGCGAGTTATCCGCAGAAGTGTGTGCACTAAAAACAAAATGCGATAATCTGGAGGGCAGGCAGAGAAGACACAACCTTCACATACTAGGCATACCTGAGGGAGATGAAGGGTCTTGTCCTACTGAATTCATTGCTCAACTACTTCAGGATATGCTGGATGGCAAATGTCCTGGCCCAGATGGCTACCCCGTAGAATTCTATAAAAAAATGTTCAGATCAATTGGCCCCCCTCTTACTTGAAATGCTTAATGAATTTTTTACTACCAATTGCTTATCCCCTACTCTACGGCAAGCATCTATCTTCTTACTATTAAAAAAGAACAAAGACCTGCTTCTCTGCAGCTCATATGGGCCCATTTCATTGATTAATGCGAATGCTAAACTATAACCTAAAGTGTTGGCTATGCGTTTAGACAATCCTGCCTTCGTTAATATCTAATGACCAAACTGGATTTATCAAAAATAGACACTCCTATTTCAATGTCAGATGTTTATTTAATATTATGTATGGCCCCCCTTCACCCACTTTTTCGGAGGCTGTTGTCTCCCTGGATGCAGAGAAGGCCTTCGACCAAGTGGAGTGGGAGTACTTTTTCTACACACTAAGAAAGTTTGGGTTCTGTGAAAAATTAATTTCCTGGGTGAGGCTTTTATACTCCCTCCCCTCTGCCTCCGTCAGAACTAATAATATAAATTCTGAATACTTTAGTCTCCAGCGTGGTACCAGATAGGGCTGCCCCCTATCTCCTTTACTTTTCACAATCACCATTGAGCCCCTTCCTAGAGCTTTACGTTCCCATCCACAAATCTATGGAATCTTAAGGGGTGAGGCTGAAAAAAAGGTAGCACTGTATGCAGATGATCTGCTCCTTTTTCTCTCCAACCTCAGTTTATCACTGCCAAATGTACTTTCTACACTGGAGGCCTTTGGGGTAATTTCAGGCTACAAAGTCAACTATGACAAAAGCGAGCTATTCCCTTTGAATGAAGCTGGGCACAACTTCCCATCACAAAAAGTGCCATTTAAAGTCGATTCTAATAAATTCACATACCTAGATATTCAAATTACAGATACCTTTGAAAACCTCTTTAGAGCAAACTTTGAACCTTTGCTTACTAGAACCAAACAAGATCTAAAGTGCTGGTCCCTACTTCCCCTATCACGGATGGACGTGTTAATAACTCTATTTAAATGAATATTTTACCAAAATTCTTACCTCTTTCATTGTCTACCAGTCTACTTAACAAAAGCATTCTTCCGTAAACTAGATAGTTTGATATCAGAGTTCCTATGGCAGAGACGGCGCCCAAGACTTCGCAAAGCTTACTTAGAAAGACCAAAGTGTCTTGGTGGTCTTGCTCTACCCAACTTCCAATACTACTATTGGGCTACTAATCTGCGTGTGATGCACTACTGGCTGCAAGCCACCAATCCAGAACACACTGCTGCCTGGCTTAGTATTGAAGCGGCTGTCTGTAAACCATCCTCTCTTCCGGCACTCTTATACTCTCCATTGGGTAACTAGGACATACATAGAACCTTAAAATCCCATTGACACCTCTTTCCTCTGCAAATCTCACAATTTGAAACTGCCTCTGAAAACGGGCAAATCTCAACGAGCCGCCGAATTGACGTCAACTCGGCGGCTCCTCCTCATTTGGCTCTAGTCTCTATCTTTGTCACGCCCAAACATTTACATAGGCTACACCACTGATCTGAGGTCAGCTTAGTCTTCTGACTAGGTCGCGCAGATCTCAGATATTGTATACGTTGTGTACACGGCTATTTTACCACTAAATTCACTTCTGAGACTTTTTTATGCGAGAAATCAACTATGTAGAGGTCAAATATGGGCCGTTTTATGAAAATTGACGGCTAATTGCAAATTTTGTCCGACTGTGTGTCGGAGTTCAGCGGCCGGTGCTGCCTGTGTTGCTGCCTCGCTGCCCGGCCTGCCTTCCTTCACAGATCCCGGCCTGCTGTGAGGTAGATGGAGCTCCGTCACGGCTGGCAGCCCACGGCACTCCGTACACGCGCAAAGTCACAGTTTTTTGGGTTAATGGACTACCAAACTCCGCTGCCCTGACAGAGCTCCAGGGCCTGCAGCTCCCCTCTTCCTGCTAAATGGCCGGTGTGTGTGAATGAGAGCGCGGTCAGCGAGCTTGTTACGCCAGCAATCTCTTACCACAGGTTCCAGTTAATCTTATAATGTGTGTAATTATAATGTGTTGAGTTATTTAAACAAACGATCGGGGAAATAAACGCCTCTTGTCCGCGAGTCTCATTGATAGAGCCTGCGGCTGGATGGAGTTCTATCAATGAGAGCTAGCTAGCCTCCTCTTAGAATTCCTCTGAAATTCACAAAAATGCATTAAATTGAAATCGGACACCCTTGTTAGCTTTATAAGACTTTGGGGTAGATGTTATATAAGTGACGTGACAAAATTCAAACTGTAAATATAATCTAATTACGCCGAAAATGAAGCTAACTAGCTGCGATCTGTACACATAGGATTGAAGAGACAGTCGCAGCTAACAAAACCCCTAATGTTCACAAAAATTCATTAAATTGAAATCGGACACCATTGTTAGCTTTATAAGACCTTGGGGTAGATGTTATATAAGTGGCATGACGAAATTCAAACTGTAAACATACTCTAATTACGCCAAAAATGAAGCTAACTAGCCGCGATCTGTACACATAGGATTGAAGAGACAGTCGCAGCTAACGAAACTCCTAATGTTCATAAAAATCTTCGTCACTGTAGTGGTTTCGGGCGCAATTTCTTTTTCTTCCTTTCGTTTTTTTACTCAGTAAGATTTGTAATGTAGCGAAATAGTAGCTTAGAATTCTAGATGCACCCTAGCGGCAGCAAATGTAATTTGCAGCCAAGGTCAGTCTAGCAACTCTCTGTTGGCTTGCAAGCTGGAAAAACCAAATTCTGGTCAGGCCAATCACGTCGTGTATAGGGTCGGTGGGCAGGCTTAACATAATGACGGCAGAGTTGTGGCGGTTCCGTGTGAATTCCCTCAAGTCATTCTTAAAAAAGGAAGATGTGTTCAGAGTTTTGCCGACCAGATACGGCAAAAGTTTAATCTATCAACTAGCGTTGCTCTGGTTGGCTATGAGTGCAAAGGGAATTTGAAAGACAACTGTTTATCCCGCCCCTCGGATTGAGCCCTGCCAATGGTGAATTCCCAGACCCAACATCTTGATGTGGGTCTGGCTTGTCAGGCTAGCGAAATACAATACTCAAAACATAATCAAGTACATTTTAAATTACCAATTTTAATAACTACTTGAAAAATACAAAATACACAACAAAAGTACTCAATACAGTAACGTGAGTAAATGTATTTCATTACTTTCCACCTCTGATTTTATAATGTACTGAGAATGAGCTAAATTAAACACTGCTGAACACAATTTAACGCATTTCCCCACCCTGAGTATCTACCAGTATTGTCGGTATAGATCTATTAATATATAGATATATGAATGGAAGTTACATTAGTTTAACCATGACGCGTTACCGCCCACAGTCTGTTTTAATGAAGGAAGATGGAGGCAGCAATACGCCATGAAGCGTTAGTAGTTTTACGGGCTGACATGTTACTGCTATTGGCATACAGTGTTTCCCACACACATAGACTATATTGTGGCGGTGCGCCGCACAATCAACACCTGCCGCCGCACATTGCGTTTCGTTACTTATACTTTTTTAACACTATTTAAAACACGCAGCATTCGTTCAGCTGCATTTCCTTTCCCTGCTCTCCTCCGTCTCTCTCTCTCTCACACACACACGCATACACACACAGCCCCCTCGATCATCCCCCTGTGCACTCAGCGTCTGTCTCCATGAAAACACTGTCTATGGAGAAGACGGCTGGCGGAATTCATAAGTTCACAAAAGGTTGGTCTCTCGTGAACACCTTTACACAATCACACATTGAAAAGTGCCATAAAAATATTTTATATTCTGAATACAATGTTGTCAGTGTGTTAACGTTGGAGTCCCGACCTGACTCTTAGCAAACAAGCGATTGCGCCTGCTTTAGAAAGTTAACTAGTCGCAAGTTTGCGGTAAAATGCAGTTGGGTTGTCGAGGTCAAAACACTATATGTAGCAGCTGTGAATCAAATAAACTTATTATAAATAATGTTATGTCATTTTTTTACTCTTACACTGCATGTTTGCTGCTTCAATCCAGATGAGTATTGAAAAGTATTTTCCGCAACTGAAAAAGGCACATGTTGAGGATGAGGACCAGCCTGAACCGGAGGTATCGGTCTGAAACAGAGCTCAACAGTCCGACCAGTGTAGATAGTTACGTTATTAATTTTTTACAATATTTTCAGGCTTCAACCCATGGCAACCGGGGAAAATGGCTGATCTTGTGTGAAGTAAATGCAACATTTTTCAACTTTCTGCTAAGATATATGTGACTTTTTTGCAACGAAAATGTGGGGATTATGAAATCATGCAAGCCTCGTATATTTTGTGCTGAAACCGGCAAGTGCGGTGTATTTGAAAAAATGCAGCCCCCGCATAAATATGCGGACTTTGGCATAATCACGTTATCCTGGATGGACTGTTATATCATAAACGTTTATGACTTGTTTATAATGTTCATGACAGTGTCATGTCACTCTCATGTAAATACCTTCAAGTAAAGTGTAACCTTAGTTTCCTCTGCCTCTTAATTATGAATCAATAAAATGATTAAAGTGGTTATTTGTAACTTTCAGTTTGTGTTGATTCTAGTGGCCGCTTTGACAAAAGCAGTAGTGTTTTTATCACACCTGCTGTCGAAAAGGTCTTTTCTTAACCTGCCATAAATCATTTTGTTACTTTGCGGAGAAAATCGGACCTGGGACCTTA